>NC_090751.1:50651676-50699176 GCF_036898095.1 Palaemon carinicauda
AATAATTAGGATAATCTAAAGCTGTATATATTTCAATTTCCTTAATTTTTGAGACTATTATCGTTATTTTTTTTCTTTCCTGATTTCTTTTATATTTTTTTCTTGAAGTTGGGGTATTTTCAATGGTAAATGGACCGGGATATGAAAACCATTAAATGGTCATGTCGTATCATAAATACTGTGTAAATAAATTGGATTCCTAAAATTAAATAGGAACAGAGAGAGAGAGAGAGAGAGAGAGAGAGAGAGAGAGAGAGAGAGAGAGAGAGAGAGAGAGTTAATCACTTTAGACCTTGTTTAATGAATTCCCAGCCTGCAAGCTTTATTGAGGGCGCATATTTCCACATCCGATTATTGCTCTGTCGTAGGTACTGGCCTCTGTGATTTCCCTTAATTGTATCAAGGGAACAAATAGATGGAATATCTATTATATAGTTATGTGGATCAATGGGAAGTGTAATCAGAACGATGCTTCTGGAATGCAATAACAAGCATTAAAAGTGTATGAAGTATAAATATCCGAAAACCAATTAAAAAGATTTCATAATCAATCAAATATTCAGCGCTGCTTTTATCGTCCTTCAAAGTTTCGTCATTGATAAGGCCTATTCTATTGGTTGATTGATTGATTGATTGATTGATTGACTTGAAGTTCTCTGGCATCCTGATATCGAAGGTCATTGACGCCAATACCGTTTATCATGAATATATACAAAAAGAATATTCAATTAAAACCTGGAAATTCAATGTTATAGAAGTTAATTAGCATTAAGAATACCTGCGTCTGATATAAAAATGCCACTAGCATTGTACGACACATTATGTCCACGGATCTTGGCGAGGATGAACCTGCATCTTCACCCCGAGCCTCAAACAGATATCTATTCCTTTCTGTGCTATAAGTGGGGCATTAGGTCAACAAATGACTCACTGTCAAGGGTGTCAAACAGTCGTCGCAATATGGTTGGTGTTGGCTACCCAGTAGAAACACACTTGTCATCCAAGTATGACCAATGCGGAGACAACAAAGAGTAGTCTCCCCTTTTCGGGGCATCCCATTATATCTCCAAGGGAATATAACAATCGCAATTTCTCTCATCTTATTTTCGGTTAAACTATCCCAATTTTGTTGCCAATTGTTATAAATAAGATTCTTAATTGATGGTAAAAAAAAATATCATTACAAAGAATGGGATACTTTCTTGGTATAAACTTGGCTGCACCATTCGTTGCCAGTGAATCTGCCTCTTCATTTCCAGACACACCTACGTACACTGGAACCAAGCAAATCGAGCTGTTATACCTTTTGGGCAATGATTAAAAGCCCCTCTAAAATCTTTAAAACTGAAAATTTAATAGCATTAAAACTTTTTAAAGCTTGAAGGTCACTACTTGAATCACTATAAATGGTAAAATTCCCCACCTCTTTCAACGCTATGGAATATGCATTCACATAAGAAAAGTGTAACAACCGTGTATCACACGATCGTACATAATTCATTTTGTATATATTATGCTTGTACCTTCGCTCTTCCCTCGCACTAAAAAGAACCAGAATAAACATGTCTGCGTTACCCCTATGTAACATTATCTGTCTTTCGAACATGAAATTTCTTGTTGCCTTGAGGTTTTGTATATAAAGGAGAGTGTTCTATAATAAATTAACTCAGTTGCTTTCATACTGCCTTTGAGTTCACAACCTTCTCTGGGCCCGTCACAAAAGAAAGGTGTTATTTCGTCCAATGTAGAAAGAAATTCTTCACCGAACCAGTGACTCGAAGAAGATAAAGGGAAGGACCATAATTGTAAACCCTGTTTAAGGGGATGAGTTTGTGCTTGTGTATTTCTTATTTTGTAGCCCTCATATTCCATTTCATTTGCTTTCATTAAATTTTCTTTAGTCTACGTAAAAAGACCTTCCGCATAAAGATATTGCTAAATCATTCACCGCTACTCCAATACATCAAAATAAAGATCCGAAACACCTGTCTCCAATATATTTTTATTTTACAACTTTTGTAAAATGAAAGACAAAAAAAAAGTATCACCCAAAAGTGTTTATCTAGAATATTTCATTTGAGAGATCGAATTATAGTTGCACATACCCTTAAAATGTTGGTATTTGTTTACATGACCACACTCTCCATATACTGCCAAATTATGCAAAACTATTGTTTTTCTCCATTACTTTTTCATAACTTAAAACAATTTGCTACACGGAAAACAAGATAGAATCACAAAAAAAAAACTGTAGAATTATATATATATATATATATATATATATATATATATATATATATATATATATATATATATATATATAAAATAGCCGGCTTTTCTCACTAAACGACCTGGAACTTAACATCTTCAACATAGTCAACCAAACAGAATCGGGATGCCAGCGTACATCTGATATATATTTAAAATGTATACTAATTCAAAATGTAGTAATTACTCAAAAGGGTCACTATTTGTGAATTATATATTTTATAGACACTTTTGAGTAATATTGAATAAGTATCTTCTATAAATCAAATGTACACTGATATCACGGACTTCTGTTTGGTTGACTATGATAATGATGTCAGTTCTAGGTCGTTTGGTGAGGAAACCAGTTTTTTTTTTTTTTTTTTTTAATTTCAGCCTGTTTAAAAATAACTGATATTTTGGTATACAATTAATATTGTGATCCTGAGTCTGATTCAAAGTTGACTGTAGTTGAAAAGTCTGACCATGTTGTTGTTCAGGTTATTATCCCTGTAAATCGAACTGTTAATGTTCTCAGTCTTCCTCATGAACAACATATGAATGCTCATTTTGTAGTGATTAGGATTTTGAGTTATGATATAAGAATCTTTTATTTCCATGATATTTGGCAGGATGTGATTAGGTTTTATTAAGCTTGTCCTGTGCCAAGCTAATTTGAAATCCAATCAGTCATATTTGAAAACCTTTCTAACGTTTACTCCTGCATTTGATGTATTATTTTGTTATGTACTTATAAAAGGATGTTAAACAAAGACCGAAAAGGGACATATTTTAAATGCTATCTGTGAGTTTTTTTACCAGTTAAGAAGAAACCTTTTAGTTTTCTTTGTAATGATTTTTATTGATATCTATATCATTATTTGTCAACTCTAAATTCTTATTTTTCACTTGGACTTTATACCTCAGGGATATTACACACGCTCGTACATTGTAACGCTATTTCTTATTTTTTTGTATATTGTCGTTATCGATCCACCATCCCACTGATAACCTGTCTATTCACGTATTTTCCTTTACCATAGTCTTTAAATTTTTGTACCCTTTTTGACTGGAATGGGTTGTAAAAATACTCAAGATCTGACCAAATATAGTTCCGTTGTGTTCACGAGTCTCTCAGTTACAACCCAACCGCTCGCGGGGTCATTGGTGACCACCAGAGTGTTCAACTACCTCCACTGACTTTACTCTTTGATGATGTCGCCCTCGGACACTGACTATGCTATTAATAAGACGCCCCTGAAAATAGCATACTTTGCCAGTGGAGAATCGTTTGCCTGGCTCCAGCATGCTGAGTCCAGTTTCATATAAAGATCGTAACTCAGTCAAGCACCAAAGCTGCTTATGTTCTTGCAGTCCTCCCCATGGACACTTTCCTGGAAATCTCTGATTGGCTGAGTGAACAAGGGGGCACTCTCATAACATAAAAATACCTCAACATGCCTCCTGAAGTAGTAATGGCTGCCCTAATAAAACGTTTTCAGCTCTCTCAACAGCCATTGGGGGACCAAGAGGCTTCGCTCGCCTCGGGGAAATGACCAGTATTAATCAGGTGCAACCTGCCAATGACAGCTCTCCTCGTGAAGTAAATGTACTTCATGCACTTTGGGTACAACGCGCACCTAAACCTGTAAGTGCTGCTGTTACGATCCCGTAATAGTTTGTAAGAAATAATTCTTTCCAAAACTACTGTTTTGGGTTATTTCATATTCTTCAGATACCATAGTTCCCTAATCATATGTCAATATTACTGTTACAGCAGGTGACGTTGGAGGCGTGAGGTGTACTTCAGGGGGGACACGGAACTCTGCATTAGACGAGAGTGGACGTTTGAATAGCTGTGCGTTGCGAGTGTGATTATGGCTATACTTCAGTGATCGTTCTGGGTATCGTGCATCGTTGGCTACGAAGGTAGCGAGTTTATTTAGAAAGCGCGCTTTGTGGAAGCTGAATGCTTCAATGATCTTGCACGGTATAGGTTCCCAGACGATATAGTTGATGAGGATTGGCCTCAATGAGGAAGTTAGCCCTGTTGACTGTTGGTAGCAACGATGTGTTATGTCCCTCTTGCAGATGTTCCCGTGGGGTGTCCCCCTGATCATTTGGACCAGTATTATTAATTACATAATACTTGCCTCACCTCTGTTTAAGAAACTGTAACTTACAGAATTTCATCAACTATTGTAACTTTCAATTGGATTGTTTGTAACTTTTTTCATTACTTCCTTTATACGTTTATGGGTCCTTTTTTTGGTTAATAATTATTTAAAATGTTTTGGTATGTTTTATTATTCCACTCTAATGTCTCTGCTGAAGATCATTATTATTAAAGCTCAAGCTATATATGTATAAAGTGATAAAAGGTCAATAAATTAAATATGTTATGTGCCGGAATCTGTCGGCAATAAACTTTTAAGTATTTAAGAATTGGTCCGTAACATATTTTTGGCATCCTCAGCGGGATCTTCAGCAGTGTCATTGAGTTGGATTGTATAATTAATGATAAAAACATGGAAATTGAAACTACTGACGATGCCGCTCGTTTTCTTAGTAGAGACAATTGGCGTAGTAAATTGTTTACTATTAAAAAGTCGGAACTGCTGGTTGTGTCGGATTATTTAGAGTTGGATTTTACGCTTAGTAGTACTAATGATGACATAAGGAAAGGTATTATAGCGCATCTTGTTCCGGATGGAGTGGACGTTGACTTCAAGCTTTTGGAAGAAGAAATCGACGAAGACTGCGAGGTAGTGAAGCTTCGACTGAAACTTGATTTGAAAAAACTCGAGTTTGAAGATGAACAGAACCGGCGTGAACATGAACTTAGTATGAAGCAGTTAGAAAATGAACAGCAGAAACGTGATCATGAGTTGGAGTTGGCCAGGCTGACGGGTTCCCAATCTCCCATTTCTGGTAATGAAGATTCCCGTATGTTGAAGTACGTACCAAAGTTTGACGAGAGTGACGTCGTAGAATTTTTCATAGCTTTTGAGAAGGTAGCGGCAAATTTCAATTGGAGTGAGGATAAGTGGGCATTCATGGCTCAGACTGCTTTCTCCGGGAAGGCCCTAAAGGCTTGGGCTTCTCTGTCGTTAGAAGATAGTAAAGATTATGCTAAAGTGAAAGAAGCCATTTTAAGGATTTATGAGATGGTTCCTGAAGCCTACAGAGTAAAGTTTCGTGACAGTCGAAAATCCTCCAATCAAACTTTCGTGGAGTTTGCTCGTGAAATGGAGAAACATTTTGAAAATTGGTTGAGATCCAGCGATGTCAATTGTGAGTATGCTAAATTGTGTCAGTTAATGTTATTGGAAAATTTTAAGCACAATTTGCCTAAAGACCTTTGCATTTTCTTAGATGAAAAGAAAATTGACAATTTAGCGAGTGCTGCTCGGTTAGCTGATGGGTATGTGATAACTCATAATAGTTATTCTAGGCCTGCTGCTAAAGGTAAATATAATACTTGTGAAACTGTTAAATTGCCTACAGGGGTTAACGTAACTGCTAATGATGGTAATCAATTTAAGAGTAGTCCTGCTTCTCCCCAAAAGCATTTTAAATCTAAGTACCAGGGCAGGGTAACTTGCTTTTGTTGTGGTAAAAATGGGCATATAGCTACTAAGTGTCCTAAAAGGGGTTCTGCCATGCTCGTTAATAATAAACAGGAAGTGGATGACGACTTTAAGTGGTTTAAATCTCAAGGTAAAATCACCACACTTGAAAGTTGGCAAGAGTGTCAAAATGTCAATGTACTTAGAGATACAGGGTCTTCTCAATCTTTAATTCTACGGAAAGCCATTCCAGTGGGCAGTAAGTGGTTGAATGAGCATAAACTTATTAAAGGTGTTGGAAACGAGTGGATATCTTGCCCGGTAGTTGAACTGTATTTTTTTTCAGACATTGTTGCCAGGGAGGCTAAGTTTGCGGTTGTTGATACTCTCCCCATACCTGAGGTTGATGTTGTTTTGGCAAATGATCTTGCTCAAGGTAAAGTAAGTTGTAATCCGACAGTTTTTGCCAATCCACAGGTGTTAGTACCTAAACCTGAAACTGTGCTTGTGACAACTAGGTCAGGCAAAAGTACCGATTTTGAAGTTGAGCATCCTGATTTGGAGAGTTTATTTAATGCAGATTCATTAGATCACGTAAGTAACAATAAATCTATTTGCTCTGAAAAAGTAATGAATTGTAATAGAAATGACCTAGTAAGGGTTCAAAATGAAGACATTGAGATTAAAAATATTAAAATTAAGTTGAAAGAGGGTAAAGGAGTAGATTATGAAGTGGATAATGAAGTTCTCTATAAAGTAATTGTTCCTATTCGGAAACGAGAGGGAAATCTGTTGAAGCATAGGGTAATTGTTGTACCTTCTAAATTCAGAAATGGTATATTAAGAAAAGCTCATGATGATTTGTTTGCTGGTCACTTGGGTATTACTAAAACCTTTGATAGGGTTAGGAAAAATTTCTATTGGAAAGTTCTGAAAAGAGATGTCAAGAAATATTGTAAGACGTGTCACCAGTGCCAAATTTCTGGTAAGCCTAATATGGTAATTCCTAAGGCTCCCCTTTCTCCCATTCCTTCTTCAGGAGAACCCTTCGAGCATGTAGTCATTGATGTCGTGGGTCCCTTACCTCGTTCGAAAGTAGGGTCTGAGTACATATTAACTATCATAGACAGGTTAACCAGATATCCCGAGGCTATCCCTCTTAAGTCCCAGAAAGCTAGGGTCATTGCCAAACATTTGATCAATTATTTTTCTAGGTTTGGTCTTCCTAAAACCATCCAGTCTGATCGTGGAACTAATTTTTTATCTAAACTATTGCTGCAGCAGTTTAAGAATTTTGGAATTGAACATAAACCTTCTACTCCATACCATCCGGAGTCACAGGGAATTGTAGAAAGATTCCACCAAACTTTGAAGGCAATGATTCGGAAGATGTGCAATGAAAAGGTTGGTTTGTGGGAAGAATATCTTCCTTATTTGTTGTTTGCAGTGCGGTCTATACCAAATGAGACAACAAATTTTGCTCCATTCAACTTGGTGTTTGCGCATAAAGTAAGAGGTCCATTAGAGTTGTTAAGGGAAGTTTGGGAAGGTAATGGGCCGAGCGAAGTGAATATTGCTGATTTAATTAATGATGGTAAGGGCAAGCTTTACGAAATGTGGGAAATAGCAAAGAGTAATTTACTGAAGAGTCAAAGCAAGATGAAGTCTTTGTATGATTTAAAATCTAAGGAAAGGGTCTTTGTTCCTGGAGATAAAGTACTGGTTTTGTCACAGGGTGTAAGAGGTTCGTTACAGAATAAGTTTTTGGGACCCTTTGAAGTTCTAAGCAAAGTGAATGATTTGAATTACATTATTAAGCTTCCTGATCGTAATTTGCAATGTCATATTAACATGTTAAAAAAGTACTTTGAGCGAGAGAAAACAGTGGTTTTGTCTGTTTCAGAGGAGGTTAATTCGAAATGTGTAACTTCGGAGAAAGAATTTGCTTGGCCGGGTAATAATTCTGTTTTGTTACTTAATGTGTGTAGAAGTCCTATCCTGAGTACTAACCAAATTAATGGATTACTGAAAGTGTTAATGAAGTTTCCCGAGACTGTCAGAGATACACCAGGTAGGACCACTTTAGTACAGCACGATGTTGAATTAGAGAGTGAAACGCCAATTAAGCAAGCCCCTTATCGCTTAAATCCTGTTAAGAAAGAATTTGTTGAAAAGGAAATAAACTATTTGCTAACTAATAATTTAATTACACCCAGCAGCAGTTCGTGGAGCTCACCAATTGTAGTTGTTGCAAAGGAGAATGGACAAAGTCGATTATGCATTGATTATCGCAAGGTCAACAAAGCAACAAAGGCAGATTCTTTTCCTATTCCGCGTGTTGGCGATTGCATTGATAAGGTAGGAAATTCAAAGTTCATTACGAAAATTGATCTCCTAAAAGGATATTACCAGGTCCCTTTGAGTAATCGAGCAAAGGAGGTATCGGCGTTTGTGACAGCTGATGGTTTGTATCAATTCGAAGTGATGCCCTTTGGCATGCGGAACGCCGCTGCCACTTTTCAACGATTAATGGCCATGGTTACTCGGGGAATAAAAAATTGTGTTGTTTATATTGATGATATCATCGTTTATTCTAATGAATTTGAAACCCATCTGGTGATTTTGGAGGCATTGTTAACTGCTCTGTCCAATGCTGGTTTGGTGATTAATCTCAGCAAGTCTGTCTTTTGTGAAGCTACTGTAACCTTTTTGGGTCATGTAGTTGGGAAAGGTGAAGTACTTCCTAAAGAGGTTAATGTTGCAAAGATTAAAGAATTCCCTGTACCTTCATCAAAGAGAGAATTGCAGAGATTCTTAGGAATGGCTGGTTACTACAGCCGTTTCGTTGCTAATTATTCAGATGTTGTTGCACCTTTAACCAACTTGTTGAGAAAGCATTCCAAATTTGTGTGGGATGACAAATGTAAAGAGTCATTTGAAATAGTTAAATGTGTATTGACTTCTAGTCCCGTTCTCAGGGCACCAAACTTTGAACTTCCTTTTAGCCTTGCGGTAGATGCCTCGGATCAAGGGGTAGGTGCTGTTCTGCTGCAGGTGTGTGAGGATGGAGTAAGTCATCCGATTTCATATTTTTCTAAAAAATTGAATAAGCATCAGGTTAAGTATTCAGTGATAGAAAAAGAGGCTCTTGCTCTTATATTATCTCTTCTGCATTTCGAAGCATATATTAGTGCTCAGAGTGGTAAAGTTATAGTATATACAGATCACAATCCACTGAAATATATCCAGCAGTTCAATAATAAAAATCGTAGACTTACCCGCTGGGCAATGTTTTTGCAGGATTATAATTTGGAAGTTATTCACATTCCTGGCAAAGATAACAATATACCAGATGCCCTGTCTAGAATGTAATGATGTTATCCCGCATGTTTGCTTTGTATATGTAATTAATCTGTTTGCGTTTCTATTGAGAATTTTGTAAGGTATCCTATGTTTTGTTTAGTCTGTAGATTGTATACTTTGCATGACTATTGTAAAGGAATTATTGTGTGCAACTTTGTTTTTCTTTGTGGAGATAAGGTTTGGAAAGAAATCTGCAGGTTATATTGCTACTAAGATTATTTTGCTTGCTAGCATGCACTTTAATAAAATCAATGTGATTTTTTGTTAAGGGTGGGGGTGTTACGATCCCGTAATAGTTTGTAAGAAATAATTCTTTCCAAAACTACTGTTTTGGGTTATTTCATATTCTTCAGATACCATAGTTCCCTAATCATATGTCAATATTACTGTTACAGCAGGTGACGTTGGAGGCGTGAGGTGTACCTTCAGGGGGGACACGGAACTCTGCAGTAGACGAGAGTGGACGTTTGAATAGCTGTGCGTTGCGAGTGTGATTATGGCTATACTTCAGTGATCGTTCTGGGTATCGTGCATCGTTGGCTACGAAGGTAGCGAGTTTATTTAGAAAGCGCGCTTTGTGGAAGCGGAATGCTTCAATGATCTTGCACGGTATAGGTTCCCAGACGATATAGTTGATGAGGATTGGCCTCAATGAGGAAGTTAGCCCTGTTGACTGTTGGTAGCAACGATGTGTTATGTCCCTCTTGCAGATGTTCCCGTGGGGTATCCCCCTGATCATTTGGATCAGTATTATTAATTACATAATACTTGCCTCCCCTCTGTTTAAGAAACTGTAACTTACAGAATTTCATCAACTATTGTAACTTTCAATTGGATTGTTTGTAACTTTTTTCATTACTTCCTTTATACGTTTATGGGTTCTTTTTTTGGTTAATAATTATTTAAAATGTTTTGGTATGTTTTATTATTCCACTCTAATGTCTCTGCTGAAGATCATTATTATTAAAGCTCAAGCTATATATGTATAAAGTGATAAAAGGTCAATAAATTAAATATGTTATGTGCCGGAATCTGTCGGCAATAAACTTTTAAGTATTTAAGAATTGGTCCGTAACAGCTGCCATTCCCAATGTCGATATTTTGCCCATGAAGGACCTGATGACTAAAGTCGACGCCCTTATGGACAACCACTTCTTTGCCTTCCCAACCCATATCAACGCCTCCACTCTCAATGAAGTGGACAACTATTCAACATCGACCGAAGTTAACGTGCATATGGTAGCACACAGACGCCTACTCCTTGATGTGCTGGAGCCTACCACCCTCATATTTCCCTCTCATTTACTCTCCAACACCTGTCCTCTACAGCCACTTACCAAGCCCAATTGGCCAAAGTTATGCTACCACCTCTCCAAATTCAGGGATGCTGTAAAGATATGTGTGAATGGCTGTTAGCGGCCAATAACGTGTAAGTAGGCCATAGCTAATGGCAGCAGCCTCCCCTGTCAATAATGTTTTCTTTTTAAATGACACAGGTACGGGCATATGATTCTTGGTAGACTCGGGTGCTGGCCGTTCTCTTCTGACTAGACCACTCTCCAGGACACAACGTAGTGTCACTGAGTCTGGCAACATCCACCTGGTAGCTGCCAAGTAATCTGCGATACCCACACACAGCTATGAAATTCTCACAGTATTGCTTGAAAGCTGATGTTACATTGCCAATCCTCGGTACGGACTTCCTTCCACCTCCTGGAAGACGTAGTTCACCCACGGTTAGTCAATGCAGATTCGTACCTCTCAATGACTCTCTAACCTGGTCCCTCCAGCCTTGCTTCACACCAGTGACCCTATGGATGCCTGCCCCCACCTACTCACATCGTACCTGATAGTTTTCCATCCAGAACTCCGTCAAATGGCAACGGTTCCTGCAAAACCCAGTATTTATCACCATATCTAAACGATAAGCCCCTTAGTGTTCGCCAGATTCAGCGGTCTGGCACCGTATCGTTTAGCAGCCATTAAACAGACGTTTACCAAAATGGAAGAAATTGGCCTTTACCAAAAGATCACAAGCCCGTAGTCATCACCCTTACACATAGTCTTGAAGAAAGATGGTTCTCTACATCTATATGTGGTTTACAGGTGCCTGAACATTCAGACAGAACCGGATCACTACCTATCCCAAATATCACCAACGTGACCTACTACTTGCAGAAAGCACAGATTTTCTCCATGCTCAACCTCGTAAAGGGGTTTTATCAAGTGCCCATGGACCCAGAAGACATAACCAAGACTTCCATCACCACACCTTCGGTAAATACACCATTAATTACTTTCTTTTTGTCCTTTATAATGCTAGAGCCACTTTTCAACTTCTCATGGACGGCAACTTAGGTGACCTCACTTTTTGTTTACTTTAGGTGGACACATACGTTTGTTATTTATCCCCAAAAAGGAACACCTCCGCCATCTACGGATCGTAGTCAACCACCAATAAAGGAATGGCCTTGTAGTACAGAATGACAAGGGTACCTTTGGTGCCAGCAAAGTATCCTTCTTAGGGCACCACTTCACTACTGAAGGAGTCCACCTCCACCCTGAGAAGATAGCCTCTGTTCAGATCTACCCCACGCCTTCGACCGTAGAAGCACTGCAAGAATTCTTGGGCATGATTGTTATGTTAGATTAAGTTATTTCATTGTTTATAAATAAATTCGGTCTTCGGCAGGAGTAAATGTTAACTGCTCTTTTCATAAGAGTTCAGTGATAACCTTCGCCCCTCCTCCTTCGTTAATTAGTGAAGGGCCATTAACTCTTGTTTACTTTTTTTTTCGAGTGTTTGGTCTTTAGTGAGAGCCGTGGACGAGACTACTGCTGCCTGGAATGAGGGGTTCGGACCCTACCTTGATCACAGACGTGTATCCTAATTTAGCAGCCGTTGGTGGACGCCTTTGTTTTTTCTCATAAGGAATTGTGCCTTTGGAGGATTAGTTCGCTGGTGTCTTTGAGCCACCCGCGGTAAATTGTACACCTCTTTGGATCATGGCCAACTAAACACCAAACACTCGAAAAAAAAAGTAAACAAGAGTTAATGGCCATTTACTAATTAACGAAGGAGGAGGGGCGAAGGTTATCACAAAACTCTTATGAAAAGGGCAGTTAACATTTATTCCTGCCGAAGATCGAATTTATTTATAAACAATGAAATAACTTAATTTAACATAACACCTTCCTCCCGCAAGAAGAATAATTTTCATTCACTAAATGCAGGGCCACAAAAAAAAAAAAAAAAAAAAATTAAGGGAACACTCTAAAGCTACTACAAACCACTGATAAAATAAAATATCTTAAACCAAAAAAAAAAACATAACGAGTCATAAACGTAGTATCTACAGTAATAAACTAATCACAAGGTAAAAACATCTTAAACCTTAACAAAAGGACAAGAACATAGCAAGTTTTAAATAAATCACCAAACATTTAGTAGGCATACAAAGAAGAAAAAAAAAATAGGATTATCCACACCAACCTAGGTCCAAGAACAATTTACAAGAGTACAAACCTTTTACCCGAGCTAAATATATACATACCTCGAGACATGGATGTAACCTCAACACATGCAACCAGGAGTACCGAGAGGGTCCCAAGAAACAGAGGGAGAGACCCAAACTTAGACACGTGAGAGAGCATCCGGGATGCAATTATCCACCCCTTTAATATGTTTTATAATTAAATTGAACTCTTGTAGCTGAAGGGCCCAACGCAGAATCCTCTGGTTTGACCCTTCATACGTTTAATGAATACCACCGGATTGTGGTCGGTCCAAATTTCTATAGGAAATGAAAAGTTAGTTACATATGGTTTAAAATGTACCAATGTCCGCACCAATGCCAGAGCCTCTTTCTCAATGGTGGAGTACTTTCTTTCCGCGTCCAGTAACTTACGGCTGTAGTAAGATACGGTGCGTACTTCACCATCATCACTCCTTTGAAAGAGAACTCCTCCAATTCCTACGTCACTGGCATCCACGGCTATGATGAATGGTTTCTGAAAATTGGGAGAAACCAATATTGGATTAGACACGAGTAACATCTTAAGTTTAAAAAATGCTTCTTCGCATCGAGAAGACCAAATAAATTTCTGCCCTTTTTTCAATAAATCAGTTAGAGGCTGTGCAAGGTCAGAGAAGTTTCGGACAAACCTACAGTAATATCCCAACATACCCAGCACTTTACGATCCTCTCTGACATTACACGGTCTCTTCAAAGCAACTTCTGGCCTCGAGATTGGCTTGCTTAGCAGCAACTTTACCCAAGCCAATCTCGTGACCCAAATAACTAACTTTAGCTTTCCCAAAGTTATATTTACCCAGATTTACAACAAGACCGGCGGCCCTAAGTGCCTCAAAAACTTTTCTTAATCTTACCAGGTGGGTCTGCCAGTCGTTGCTGTGTACCACCAAGTTATCTATATAGATTTCTGTACCTTCCAGGCCACAAATTACCCTGTTTATCAGATGCTGGAAAGTACAGGCAGCGGTCTTCATCCCAAAGAGTATTACTTTGCACTCGTAAAGCCCTGAGGGCGTCACAAATGCTGAAATTTCACGGGCACGGACAGATAGGGGGACCTGCCACTACCCCTTTAACAGATCCAATTTTGTAATGAACCTAGCAGGACCTATCAGGTCCACACAATCCTCAATATGGGGAAAAGGAAAGGAATCATTTTTAGTAACCGAGTTTACCCTCCTATAGTCAACACACATACGATATTTACCATCAGGCTTCTTCACCAAGACTATAGGAGAACTCCGTGGGCTTACTGATGGTTGTATGAGATTGTCTGCCAGCATGTATATAATTTCGTCCTCCACAATGGCACGCTTCTCTGGACTGAGGCGATACGGGCTTTGCTTAGCCAGAGAAGCGTCCCCAACATCAACATCATGCAGGAGCAACCTCGTCCTTCCTGGAGAGTCCTGAAACAAGTCAGAAAATTCCATAATTGGGCTTAGTATATCTTGTTTCTGAGGTGCCTCCAGATGCTCTAACCCATCTTTAAATACACCTAAATTTTGTAAGTTATTACCTAGAGCATCTGAAGGCACCTGGTCCAAAACATCTTCCAAGTTTTCGTCAACAGGTGCAACCACACTCATAACTGGCTCAAAAACAATGGCCAAAGGATCCCATCTATCAGAAGAGTATGATTTTAACCTGTTTATGTGGAAAATTTTACATTTACGTCGAGTTCCAGGGGCTTCAACTTCATAATTGACCTCGGACAATTTTCTCAACACCTTCCAGGGGCCCTTGTACCTGGGCTCAAGGAAGTTGTCTGGGTCTGTGCTTAAAACTAATACTAAGTCCCCTGACTCAAATGAACGTACCTTACACTTCTGGTCAAATTAGGTTTTCATCGTAGCTTGGGAAGCAGACAAATTATCTTTGGCATACTTCCAAGCTACGGCTAACTTAGACTTAAGTTCACTAACAACTTCTCCCACCGTACGCTCTCCTCTCTGATTTGCTTCGAGCAATTCATAGAAGATTTCCAAAGGTCCTAGAACCTTGTGCCCAAATATTAATTCAAAGGGAGCAACGCCAGTAGAAGAATTGGGAAAATTCCTTATGGCAAAGAGAGCAAAGGGAAGCCCCTTATCCCAATCCTCTCCTTGCTTATAACAATATTTTTTTTAATATATACTTAAGGGTCTGGTGAAATCTTTCCACCACACCCTGACTCTCAGGATGGTAGGGTACACTGGTAATGTGCTGAATGGCCAGTTCAGCACACTTACTCTTAAATACCCTGCTTGTAAAATTCGAGCCGCAATCTGACTGAATTTTACAAGGCAGTCCATACCTGGAGAAAAACTCCACTAATTTGTCAGAGACAGCTTTTGAGGTTACTTTCCTCATTGGAAAGGCCTCAGGAAAACGTGATGCTCTATCCATTATGGTCAGGAGATGCGTAAACCCTAACTTCATCCTAGGCAGAGGTCCTACCACATCAAATACCAATTCTGCAAAGGGTTCTCCAATTGAAGGAGTTGGGTTAAGAGGAGCTTTGGGAATAGGTTGATTGAGTTTACCAATCACCTGATACACTTCACAAGTTCTTACAAATTTCTTCACCGAAGACTTCATTCCTGGCCACCAAAACATTTACTCAACCTACAAAAAGTTTTACTTAAGCCTAAGTGGCCAGAAAAGGAGTCCTCATGTGCAAGGCTTTACACAGCCTCCCTAAACTTGGTAAGTACGACAATTTATCTCAAACAAGAAGTCACATTTAGTTGATGAGTTGGGGGACGACTGACCCTATATAACAATCCTTTCAACACCACAAACCTGGGCCTGGTCAAATCGTCTGTATTACCTAACTCGAATGAAAATTCATCTTTTTGGGCCTGTATGAAAGAGAGACAGTCACAATTAGGTTTCAATAATTTAAACATTCCAAAACTAGAACTACTGCTACTACTACTACCTTCTACTAGCCCGGGCTTCTCTACCTCTACTTCTAAACTACTTAAATTTAGGTCATCATCATTATCAGCTTCCGCTGCACGCTTAGCTGAGGGTGGAGTACTTATTGCCACAGGGCAAGTCACGACCGAAACAATAGGAAATAATTCCTGCCCCTCTGCACTCAACATATCATTCCCAAGGATTCCATCTATTCCTGGTATCGGCAGGCTCTCAACTACCACCAGCTCGGTAACCTTATGATACCCTGGGAAGGACAGCTCCACCCTTACTAAAGGAGCAGAAACCACCGTATCGGGAAATCCTCCCAGGACCACATACTCTCCAGTATAAGGAACTAAGTTAGACAAGGACCCTGCCAACACCAAAGATCTAGCGGATCCTGTGTCCCTCAAGAATTTAACATAAAGTGTAGAGGTCTCAGATTTAAATTTTCCTGGGTAGACTTTTTTGTTAAATGGTCATTAATTAAAAGTGGAATCACACAATACAGGTTTTACTTTACCTGCATCTGGTTCACTACTAACCTGGGGATCAACAGTTTTGCCATTCTTATTCTCTGAAATAAAATTATTTTAAATTAGTGAGATTAGTGTAGGATGATTACATTATTTTGATTCTTTTGGAGCTAACGGCTCCTGGCTCTACATTCAGCTTGTCGATGCCCTGGCTTATTACACCAAAAGCAATTACCTCTAACTTGATTAGTTTTACCTGAATTGCCACGGTTAGAAAAAACCAGTGTGTGCCCACCACTCGAGTCCTTTCTGAGGCCGCTACCAACATGATTGCTCATGCTACTATTTGAGGTACTAGATTGGTTTTTAAAGGGGTTATTTGACTTAGAAGATAAACTACTATCATTATTAGGGGATGAGGACGAGAAGTTACCTGACCCAGCCCGATGGGTCAGGACAAACTCATCAGCTACCTGAGCTGCCTTGGATAAAGGTAAAATTTTAGTGTCTTCCAGGTGAACCCTCAATTCTTTGCTACACACCTTCTTAAACTCTCCGGTACCATCAGTTCCCTCAAGGAAGAGAAGGAAGCAACTTGACGACTTTACAACCAGTTGTGAAACTGCTCCTCCTTGAGATGAGCGTACTCAACATAAGACATAGAATTGGGCTTGCCAGTGGTTTGGAATCTCTGGCAATAGGCCTCAGGGACCAAATCATAGGCCCTGAGAACCAAAGCCTTTACTTTGTCATAATCTCTGGCAAGGCCCTCTTCCAATGCATTATACACCCGGAGTGCCTTGCCCTTCAATCTACACTGGATGAGTACCGTCCATATTTCTGTGGGCCAAGACAACCGGGTGGCAACTCTCTCAAAAGCTTTAAAATATTCTGGTACGCTCCCCTCGTCAAAAATTGGAATTAACTTTAGTGCAGCCGAAATATTAAATTTGTCTGATGATGAGCTATAGGGAGAACTAAAATGATTAGGGGACCCTTGCACCTTGGCCAACTCAAGCTTTAGCTTGAGCAACTCAATTTCATGTTTCCGGGTCCTCTCGTCCTCCTCAAACTGCAGCTTCAATAACTCAATTCTCTTACAAATTATGTGGAACTCCTCCTGCCCCTGGGCTAATACAGGAGCGGACAGTGTTACATGGTTGGGCACAGCCTCGTCAGCTAAAAAGGGGTTAGTTGAAATATTAACATTTGTAAGAGTCCTGGCCGGAGTAGGAAAATTGGCCGGACCTTCATACATAACCTTTACTGCAGGGGGATCAGCGAACAGGGACAAACCAGGATTTAAGCTCACATCATCGACTATGGACACCTCTTGGTCCGACCCAAAATCAGAGACACTCTCAAAATCACTGGCTAGGCCTCTAGCTACCTCATTGCCCTCAGCCAAACCTAGGGACACTTTTTCCTTAACAAGTTTTAACAAATTGGCCCGAGTGTCAGAGGAATTATGAGGGATCTCCAACCACCGGGCACACTGTACCAAATAAGCCCTTGTCAAAACTCCTAAATATTTTAAACAGTCATCCGAACTCAAGAATTTCGACGGGTCAAAAGTAAAGTCCTCCATTTTAATGAAAATAGTATCCTATGGGGAAGGAAAGCAACCAAACCAAAAAAAAAAAATATCAACAATAAATATTGTCACATCCCTCCAGAGCTGAACTGCTCCCCCAAACACCGAGTACACCTGCGTACGATCCTGTCACGGTCGTCACTTGTTACGACCTCTGTAGGCCGTAGTTCTGGCTCTTTAAACTTTAATTTCTAAAGGAATCGTAGGCAGTACATTATTTATGTAACTCGGTGAACTGAGGGAAGACAGAACAAAAACACTGGAAAAATCTAACAACATTTATTACAGTCCACTTAAATAAATTCAACCTGGTATCACGAGTAACATAAACCTCCTAAGACAAACACCGATGGGTAAAAAAATAACCTGAAGGACTAATATACCGAGTCCTCTAAATACACAAGATTGACCTATATCTAATAATCTTAACCCTAGCATAGAAAAACTAAACAGATCAAAAGTATGGCTCATATATTAAGCCGGGCCTACAAATATCAACAAACCACTACCCTATTACTAAACAGATAGGCATAAGGAAGACAGGAGAAATAAAAAGGCAGAAAACTTTAAAATTACATACCTACACACAAACGTTAAAGGCTAAACCAAATACCAAATAATAAAACATAACATGAGACAGCATACAAATGCACATACCACATTATACTAAATGCATAAATACTTAGATACATTCACATAAAAGAGTTATACCTAGGGTCATAATGTATAGATACATGTAAATATCTCAACACTGTATTAACTATCCGTGAAATAACTCATAACAGTACTTATCCATACATGGATTAGACGACAGAGAGGGGACGAACGTTCATCAGCATCAGAGGGAGTATCATTAAAACCAAGAAAACGGGCTGGGCATATCCATAACGTTAATGGAAAGATCGTAACTTTACCTGGGTAATGACTCCCTACGTTCCTCCTAACGGACCCTTGGTCCACAGACGAGCAGCGTAACAGATGTGATGATGCTCTTTTACCCATCAGTGTTTGTCTTAGGAGCTTTATGTTACTCCTGATACCAGGATGAATTTATTTAAGTGGACTGTAATAAATGTTGTTAGAAAAAAAAAAAGTAAACAAGAGTTAATGGCCATTCACTAATTAACGAAGGAGGAGGGGCGAAGATTATCACCGAACTCTTATGAAAAGGGCAGTTAACATTTACTCCTGCCGAAGACCGAATTTATTCATAAATAATGAAATAACTTAATTTAACATAACAATGATCAACTATTATCACTGTTTTATGCCAGCCATTACCACCACTCTTGTCCCTTCTATACAACCCTTTAGGGTAAGCCAAAAGACTTGAAGTGGGGTCCCTTTTAAGAAGCGGGCAAAAAAAAAAAGAATGCTCTATCAATTACTGAAGCTCTTACCTTTGATGTGGCCCTGTGTACCTTTCATTCTCTCCACCGACGTCACTATTGTGACAGTCCTCAAGCAGGTGGTTAATGTCTCACCCCTCCAATTGTCCTTCTTCAGTAGAAAAAATCCAAGTTGGAATATGACTACTCTACCTTTGACTGGGAATTGCTGGCGTTGCACTTGGCTGCTCCTATCTTTCGCCACTTCTTGGATGGTACGCCCCTCGTCATTCCCGCACACCACATGCCTTTGGTGGACGCCTTCACTCGACAGTTTGGTGCTTGGTCCAACCATCAACGCCGACATCTCTCCATCGTGACTGAATACAATCTTATCCTTCAGTAGGTCCCTGGCAAAATACATTCCGTTGCCGATGCCCTGTCAAGAAACATTGGCTGTCATTCACTGGGAATGGATTGAAATGCATTAGCAGAAGCCCAACGAAAAAATCTAGAGTACCGAGCATGTAGGACATCCTGCACATCCCTCAGTTGGGAGGACGTCCCTCTGACGACTTCAATGCCATCCTCTTCTGTGACATTGCTACTGGTAGACCTAGACTGTAGATATCCTCTCCCATGCTCCAACAGGTGTTTGATTTCACGCATGGCCTTTCACATCCCTCGCTCCATTCCACTGCACAGTTAATGAACACAAAGTTCATTTAGCATGGCATTACTAAGGATGCTAAGGATTGGGTCTGAGCTTATACTTCATGTCTAACCTCAAAAGTACGTCAACACATGGATTCAGGAGTGGGCACTTTTCTCCAACCTCATCAGTGTTTTGCCCACATTCATAGTGATGTTTTAGGTCCCGCACCCACATCAAAAGAACATTGTTACTGTCACCGTCATCAACCACTCCACTCATTGGCCTGAAGCCATTGCTATGGAAAATACAATGTCTGCCTCGTGTACATTTGCCTTACTCTGGTGATAGAGAACGAGATTTGGTATCCCTTAGCATATTACCTCCGACAGGGTACCACTTTTACCTCTCAATTGTGGACATCATTCATAAATCTCTTGAGTATTACCCTTCATGCAACTCTGTTGCCAATGGCATGGTTGAATGTTTTCACCCTAACCTCAGAGCAACTTTGAAGTTTCGCTGCAAAGGACTCCAACTGGTTTGCCTAGTTTTCCTTGGTCCTCCTGGGACTAAGATCTATTCCTAAAGACACCCTGAATGTCTTGGTAGCTAAAATAGTGTATGGCAACTGGTTGGTCATCCCTGCTGATTTTTTTTTTCCTTCTGCAACCTCCTCCAACAATTTCCAGCACCTACATCACGTTTTGCGTAAATTCATTCTCTGCCACCAGACTTACAAACCTCCAGCTAAGCAATACATACCGACTGACCTGCACTCATCAACGCATGTTTTCTTGTGGAACGACATTACCAAGCCATAAATAACGCCCCCTTGCAAGGGTTCCTTCCTCAAGATCCGTCGTACGCCGAAAGCATTCCTCCTTAACATAAATTTCCATCTCCCGACTGTAGGTCTAGGGGTGCTGATTTCCTGAGTAGAGTTCTAGCTAAAATAAGTGCATGGTACAAATTATGGGCAGGAAGCCGAATCATACCAAACTCAAAGTATGATTGTCAATACAATGGTTCCTCATTTACAGTGGTTCCTCAATATCCAGAGCTCAGCATCGATAATGTTTTTTTTAAATCTGTATGATTCTTTTATAATTGAAGTGTTATTCATGACGGCAAATTCACTTTTGAGAAACACAATATATCTGTCTTTTCTTAAATTGCACAAAAATAAAAATTGTCGTATTGAGAAAGTCTTTTAAGATTTTCGGTGATCAGTCCATCCTGCAGAAGTGTTTTAATTATTTCATTCTACCTTGCTTTGAGTATTGCCCTCCTGTCTGGTCGTCAGCTGCTAATTTTCATCTTAATTTGTTGGACAGGAACTGACGGTCTATTAAAATTCTTATTGCTGATGTAGTAGATATCAATTTCTGGCAATATCGTGCAATTAACTCGTTATGAATGTTGCATAGGATTTTTCATAATTATGATCATATTTTACATTCACATCTTCTCGGACAGTTCTATCCTGTTTGTAATACTAGGCTTACAATTAAATCTAATAGCTAGGCCTTTTCTATCATAAGGCTCAATACCACAAAGCAGTCTAAAAGTTTCATGCCAGTTGTGACCAAGTTGAACTGGTTGAACTTCAAAAGTTCAAACTTGTAGCAATTTTTTTTTTATGCTGAATAGTCTGACAAAATTCTTTTTATAGTTTATATATGATATATCTGTTTGCTGTTTTTGAAATATTTCATTTTAGTTGCTTATTATTTCTGATATTTATTTATTCACTTATTTCCTTTCCTCGCGAGGCTATCTTTCCCTGTTGGAACCCTTTCGCTTTAGCATCTTGCTTTTCCAACCAGGGTTATTGCTTGGCTAATAATAATAATAATAATAATAATAATAATAATAATAATAATAATAATAATAATAATAATAATAATAACTTGTTGATACTGTTCGGAATACATGGTATAAAAAGGTCAAATCACACCGGGATTGAATATCATGTACCAGTAAGGTTGAATGGCAAGACGCACTTAAGAAACATTATTCATTCCAAGTAATCGTGTTCGCAACAGTGCAGTTTGTAGTGACGGTAATGATCGAAAATCTACAACATGTTACTGGGGATCTTGCCTTAATGATCCGGGCAGCATACAAACAACTGCTTCTAAACATTTCATGAGCAATTGGAGTTGAAAGCAAAATGGGCATAAATGACCTGTATATTACAGCAGTGATGAAATTGTTTTGTTGTGAATTTTGAATGAATAGCTTTACAGATATTATCAAATTAAATTGTATGATTAACTATGTTTTTTTTAATGCCTAAATACATATTGCAACAAAAATGTTGTTTCTATTTTCATACTCAAAAACTGGTTATGTATGTATTTCCATGTATAACTAATAAACAAGAGATTTCAAAATATGGTTACCCTTTTCGATCTCAGGATCACAGTTACTCATGAAATTTCTGGGATGTATCAAGGGTGGCTAACAGTTTTCCACCATGAAACCTTTCGAACCTTTGTAAAATTTGAATTGAGTGTTCCTTGATTATCAACTAACAATTATGTGTTTTTTTTATTTTCTACCTAATTCTCTAGAAATCAAAGAAAATTAATCTGGCTCATTGTTTTTTTAGTCCCCCTCCAAAATTAAATTCTATTTAACATATAATTTATATCTCCTTTGTGGTTAGAATATGTGGATTCACCTACGTTCTTACACTTATTTTTTTCTTTTTTGTTAGTAAGTCGCTCTACATAACGAATGTAATTCCCCCATCTACACTTTTTTTAATACCTATATGTAAATGAGAAAACCACATTAGTTTTTTTTTTTTTTAAATTCATTCATTATAAGCATTTACAATCTATTGTAGTCTCATTTAATGCCATCTGTAAACATATCTGACTACCATGGTACTCATAATCTTGGAATTAGGATGATTGGTTATTGTTTGAATCAGCACGTTCAATATAAATAAATATTGAAAACTGGTTTGGTCTGTAAATTGGAAGTAAACGTCATACAGAGATAAATAGAGATAATTGACACACACTTACACACATTATATATATATATATATATATATATATATATATATATATATATATATATATATATATATACATACAATCACACACACATATTTATATATATATATATATATATACTGCATATATATATATATATATATATATATATATATATATATATATATATATATATATATATATATATATGTATATATATATATATGCTGCATATATATATATATATATATATATATATATATATATATATATATATACATATATATATACACATACATATATATATATATATATATATATATATATATATATATATATATATATATGTATATATATATATATATATATATATATATATATACATACATATATATATATATACATATATATATATATATATATATATATATATATATATATATATATGTATATATATATATATATATATATATATATATATATATATATATATATATATATATATATATATATTTGACTCAGAGTCATGGCCTGAAGGGGTCATAGTAAACAAATATTACAAAAAGAGACAATAAGACAAATTTTTTATATTATTAGTGTAACCATTTGTTTATTTTATATCATTGTTGATATTTGTACCTTTGCTTTCTATTTATCATGGCATTGAAACTTTGCACATATAATTGTTGCTCTCTGGCGAAAAAAGATTGATCTGGTCAGAGAGCTTGCGGTAAGTCAGTATGATTTTATATTTTTACAAGAAACATTTGTTACAGAAAACAGACTTGGTGATTTACAGTTTATTTATGAGTATTATGAAGTAATAGGGTCACCGGCAGTCTATTCGGAGAAAGCTATTGAGTCTTTTTCCGGTAGGTGTGAGGGTGGGTTAGCTTGTCTTTAGAAAAAGAGTTCTCTTCATATCAAAAAGATTATTATAGAGAAGGATTTTATTGTAATGTCCGTTCTTTATAACCAAAAATTACTTGTGTTTGTAAATGTATATATCCGAAGCGATATTTGTAGAATAGAGACTTTGAATGATTATTTGGCTTCACTTAGTTACCTTGAATATATTTTAACTGAGATTAGATATGATTCTATATTTTTTATTGGGGATTTTAATGCAGACCCTTTTTCTGGTCGCTCATGGAATCACTTGACGGATTTTATGAAAGATAATCAACTTGAGTGTTTTGATGTGTGTGCTCTGGATGACTCTACTTTCACATTTTTGTCCTTTGGGGGTAGCTATACCAAATGGTTAGACCATATAGTTGGGAGAAAGGAAAATGATACCTATGTGAAGAATATCAGAGTATTGTATGATATAATTGGTTCGGACCATTTGCCAGTAGAAGCTGAAGTGGTTGTTGATGCTGGAAGTCCTTGTACACCATCATATTTAGGTCCTGGAGACGGAAAAATTAGGTACTATGTTGACTGGGATAAACTTTCTTCAAATGAACTTTGTCTTATTGGAGCAAATGTGATGTCTAGAGTGGGTAGCTTTGTAAGTAATGCATCATTTGACTGCTGTTCTTTAAGTTGTAGAGATTGTAAACATCTCAGGGAAATTGATTGTTTTTACTCTGCACTTGCAATGTCTGTAAAAGAGGAAAGCTCTCTTTACTCAAGGGAAATAAAGAGAAAATGTAAATATAAAGTGATACCTGGATGGAATCGTAATGTAAAATGTAAATACAAAACTGCCAGAATGGAATATTTAAAGTGGTTGCGGTCAGGAAAAATACATGCGGGCCCAGATTTCGATCAAATGAGGGGAAGTCGCAAAATATTCAAAGAGGCATTAAATGAATGTAAGAGAAATTAATTTGCTGAGAGGTCTTTATCGATTCAAGAAAAATTTGAGGACAAAGATATGAAACAATTCCGGGGGGATGTAGGGAAAAAGAATAACAAAGCGAAACAATCAGAAATAATTGATGGGGAAAATAATATAGAAAATATAATACAGATTTTTAATAAAAAATTTCTAGCGTTTGATTTAAACAGTTCAAATGAACTCCCAGAAAATGAGCTACTATTGAAATTAAATGAATATTGGATAAATAACAGAAAATTCAACATTAAGATATCATTAGATACGTTAAAAAGGTTGATTAAAAAACTTAAAAATGGAATTGGTCATGACGGAATTCATGCTATTTTATTGAAAAGGGGTAGTGATCAGTTTTTGAGTTTGTTGTGTGATTTTATGAACGCCTGTTATGGTCATTGTTACTTCCCTCTGGAATTACTTGGCGGGGATATTAATCCTACAATAAAGGACCTAAAAGGAAATGTTTCTGAATCATCGAACTACCGTCCGGTGATGCAGTCGTCACTTATCTTGAAACTCTTTGAAATGCATCTTTTAGATGTTATGGAAGAAAAAATTAGTTTTAATTCATTGCAGTTTGGGTTTAAAAGGGAAACTTCCACTAGTGATGCATGCTTACTTTTTAAGGAAATAATAAACAAATACACAAGAATGGGTGAAAAAGCTTTTGGCCTGTTCATCGACCTTTCTAGGGCTTTTGATACTGTTAATCATTTCTTGTTGGGTGATATAATGATTAAAAGAAATGTACCACCAGATATTGTTCTCCTTCTAATGAATTACCTGAGAAACCAAAGAGCACAAGTTTTATGGAATGGGAATAAAGGGAAATATTTTTATATAGATACTGGTGTTAGACAGGGAAGTATACTTTCTCCTTTTCTATTTAAATTGTATATTGACCATATTTTGGAAGAAATTGTAAAAATAGATAAAGGATGCAAATTGGGTGTATTACGAGTGAACATCATAGCCTATGCTGATGACATTGTTTTGTTGGCTGATACCAAAGATAATCTAAGCCTATTATATGAAAATTTAAAAGGAAAAATTGGAGAGGTGAAACTTATTATAAACACAAATATAACAAAATGTATGATATTCAAAAGGGCGGGTTTGGCTTCAAACCCAGTGAAGGTAACTCTTGGAGATGATGAGTTGGAAGTAGTGGAGGGTTATAAATATTTAGGTTTTCACATTGTAAATGACTTAATGGATATTTCGGATGTCAAAGTAAGGCTAAATTCTTTTTATTCTAAATTTAATTGGCTCTTTCGAAATTTTAATAATATATCTATTGAAGTGTTTTTATACCTTTTTAATTCGTATTGTAATCCTGATTATGGACTATCTGTTTAGAATATTGGCAAAATATTCAGAAAGCAGATTTTTAAAAGGTTTGAAGTAGCTTATGGTAAAGCATTAAAGAAGATGGTTGGGCTGCCTATATGTACAAGTGGTCTTGATGTGGCTGATATGTGCAATAAGCTACTGTTAAGACCTCATGTTTTGTATGTGCAAGCCAGGTATTTTAAAAGACTTTTTAAAACTTCAAATCATATTCTTCGACTTGGTATGAGTTTTCTACGAGACGGTGAGATTTTTTGTTCATTGTTAACTTGCCTTGGGGGAGTGTATAGTGTTGATTTTTCTTTAAAATGACATTGATTGTATAGGGTCTCGTCTTCACTGGGTGCAGAGGCATGATGTTCGCTCGGGAACTGAAGTTGGTCATTTATAGGGGATATCATGTATCAAAAAAAAAAAAAAAAAAATATAGTTGATGTGGCTATGAGTTGTACATACTAGTATGTAGATTTTGGTTTATATCTTTGTCATAGTGAATTTGTTGGGATCTTTGAATGCACATTTTTGTCTTTTTTTTTTTTTTTTGGATAATTTTATATAATTTTGTATCTTATGCATTATATGACTTTTTGTCCTTTTAAGAAGTGAAGATGTTCAATATATTCAGAAACCCAATCTTTTTATTTATAAAACTAGTTCATAGTTCAAAAAGCCATTCTGAATTTACTTACTTATTTATCTATTTTAAACTTATTCTATATCGTTTATATCTGCTGACAAATGATGAGGTTATATTTTTATCTCTAATATTTCCTTTTTTTATTCTAAAATAGAAATAGTGTTTTATGTATATAAATTGTCATCTCAAAATTTTACATTTTTAATTTTTTACGATTCTATAGCATTTTAAAAATTATATTGTTTATTCCTTATTTTTGCTTTTTTAGCTAAAAAATATGTTTTTCCTACTAATGTATATTAAAAAGAATTGTATTTATCTATGTATATTAAGTATACGAAATAAAGTTGATTGATTGATTGATTGATTGATTGATATATATGTATATATACATATATATATACATATATATATATATATATATATATATATATATATATATATATATACATATATACAACGTGTGTAAGGTTGTGTAAATTATCTCTATTTCTGTCTGTATCACGCTTACCTCCAATTATATATATATATATATATATATATATATATATATATATATATATATATATATATATATATATATATATATATATATATATATATATATATATATATATATATATATATATATTATATATATAGATATATATATATATATATATATATATATATATATATATATATATATGAATATATATATATATATATATATATATATATATATATATATATATATATATATATATATATATATATATATATATATACATATATGGTACTTTTACTTGATACTCTTCTTTTATAATAAATAAAAAATGTTTTACTAGTGTTTAAAAATTGAAGGTAGCTACTCCTCTAAAGAATGTCCAAGAGATAGTTTTCAGGATAAGAGCATAAATACATTTTCTTTTCCAAATTTACTGGTCGGTGTTAACACGTGTTTCGGATCACTTTGAGACTTTTCTTCAGGATCGCATTACGTTTTGGAACTTCACTTTTATACAGGTTATGGTGGTGAAATTTTGATACAAAAATTTCTTGTTATTCGGAAAACATGAAAAAATATATATGTATAAATGAAAAATGCATTCATTGAAATGCGAATACGAAATTTTAATATAGTTTTTAATACATAAATGATTTTTCAAAAGTCTCTAGGAATCTCATGAAGCTCAGATTCAATTGACTTTAGCCATTCCTCAGGAATGCCATCTCTTGTTCGAAGCAGACCAAATTGTGAAACTTACACGCATCCGATGAGATTTAGTTTCTGGTATGCATTGATCTCGGATTTAATATCATTTGAAGCGGCGTCTTTCCTTATGACAAATTGTGGTCTCGATGGTCCTGCATATTCTCAGCAATGGAACAGTTTCTGAACTCCTTTCCATGCTGTTTTCCTTTATTCTCCGATGCAGCTCAAGCTTCCAAGGTTGCAAAGGGGTTAATGCAGAGCTTTTAAAGCTGACTTCATATATGCAACACAATTCAAGAAGTGGAGCTTAATCCCTCCCTGAGAAGTTCCATATCTGGAGACTGCGTTGATCCAAAAATGCAGTTTTTCTGGAACCACATCACTCTCCAAAACAGCTTGAAGTTTCCTGGTTCCGTCATTTTCTCATTGGTAAAGCATCCTCTGCGCTTCCATTCAGGTTGTTCATGCCTTGCCACTTCGAAATAAGGTGATTGAGCATGTTACTTCACGTTTATAATGAATAGACCATGTCTCAGTGGTGTCCAAAAATCGAAGATAGTTTCACTTCGAACAGAATGGCCGGCAGATAGTTTTCAGGATAACAGCAAAAATACATTTACTCTACATCATTTATCGTTCATTATCGACACGTATTTTATATATATATATATATATATATATATATATATATATATATATATATATATATATACATATATATATATATATATATATATATATATATATATATATCTATATCTATATCTATATATATATATATATATATATATATATATATATATATATATATATATATATATATATATATATGGCATTTGTTTTCAAGACCTCACTCTTTATTTACTCCCAAATTATGCAGTCTAGCAGCTCTCCTCTTTTTGTATAGTATTTAGGAGGTTCTGTAAATGCTGGAAAAGTAGAAAATGGCAAGATATGTTGAGCATGGGGGAGGGGATGGGGTAGGTGGAGGGGGTACTTAACGGACTGGAACTGACATCGTCAACAAAGTCAACCAAACAGAAATTCGTGACGTCAGCAGACGTTTCGTATATATTGAAAATATACAGTATACTATATTAAAAATGGAGCAATTACTCAAAATTGTCATTATTTGTGAATTATATATTTTATCTGGTAAATACTTGACTAAAATTTTATCGATTTTTTTAAAGTAACTTTTTTATGAGAATGACTATTTATTCAGCAGATGTTTTCATTGACGGGGAAATTGAACTTGGGTGGGCGGCAGATATTACAACAGAGAATGACAGATTGGGCAATGGCGCTGTCAAAGATCGAGACCGTGAAATACGAATGTGGTGGCTGTTGAATAGTATTTTTGTGTTAAGGAATAATTTGAATTAGATAAATTTTGTAAAAAAACGATTACAGGAACACGGAGTGATTAGTAAAGACCACAACCAAGGCCGATGTGGCAATAAGTGCCAACTTGACATTAAAAAGAGGGTTTGGGGTGCCAGAAAAAAAAAATTGCCATTGGAAACCGGAAGGTCAAAAAGTGCAATTATTCTGGGTAAAGTTTTAGATTCAACCAAATTGGGAAATGTATTATATTAATATATTTTCCTAGTAAAGCACGTGATAACAAAAAACTTTCTCTCAATACATTATTGACGCTGATGTCTACTTACAGAGATAATTATTCAGTTATTGTAGGTCTGCATTTTATTTCTAAGTGTTCTGTATACCTTTACGCTGCCACGGGACCTAGCTCTTGTTCGTTTGTATGTCTGTTTTCATCTTACTTGGCTCCGCCCCATTGCGTAATGTGACAATATTTGCTTGAATGCGCATTTGCTCCTCCCACTAATGTCGCTCCTCCAATCTAAATACTACTGGGTTCTTTTCAAGGGTTATTATTGGACGATTCATTGGTCTCTCAGTCTTGTTTCAAGGATCTGTTTTTCGTGCAATATAACATTGTAAACGATAGTATTTTGTTTTTTTCCCTATTTCATTATGGGAGAAACCCGTGATTGTCGTTTGTTTTCGGTTTTCAAAAGTTCCGGTTTCTATATTTTCAGCACACGTCACTTAACTGTCATGGATCCTCCGGTACGGTTGTGTGAAATATGTCGTTATTCCTATTTTGATGTGATCGGCCGATTTCATGGGAATTATAATGGAACTCCTGAAGTAGTGAATCGTTTTCTAAGGGAGCATTCCGTATTACCTTTAAGTGTCCAGTGTGGTAAATGTGATTCGCCTTTTAATCAGAGGCTGAACGTATTCCAGTACTTGATGATTCAGAAGAGGGTCAACCACAACCTTCCACATCTTCATCGTCATCTTCCGTTTAAGGTAAGAAATGATTTAACCAAATATATATATTCAAATTTACCCCTGGTTAAAGGGGGGGTCGCAGGGGGGGCGAAGCCCCCCCGGTAGGGGTACAGGGCCCCTAGGTTAGGTTAGGTGGGTTTGTTAGGTTCTGTGGTGCCCTGAAAATTACTGTGGCCTTAAGGGGGGGTCGCAGGGGGGGCGAAGCCCCCCCCGGTAGGGGTACAGGGCCCCTAGGTTAGGTTAGGTGGGTTTGTTAGGTTCTGTGGTGCCTTGAAAATTACTGTGGCCATAAGGGGGGGTCGCAGGGGGGGCGAAGCCCCCCCGGTAGGGGTACAGGGCCCCTAGGTTAGGTTAGGTGGGTTTGTTAGGTTCTGTGGTGCCCTGAAAATTACTGTGGCTTTAAGGGGGGGTCGCTGGGGGGCCCTACCCCCCTCCCCCCGGTAGGCCTAGTTAGGGGTATGGGGGAGGGGTGCTGGAACATTAATTATTCATTTATTGCAAATATCATTCAATGCCCCAACACCCTCCCCCCCCCCTTCCCCCACCCAAAACCCCGGTTCCCAAAGGGTATCCCCCATAATTGGTGGGATGAACTAGGGTATACATAGTAAATCTCTAAATCGGTTGGTTTGCAGTCAAAATAAACGTTAAATTCATTGAAACCACACTATTTCTGATGCAACAAATATATTTTTATTGCATTTTTCCAAATTTGGCTGAAACTAAAAATTTACCTTATTCTGTAACATTGTTTAATGGGTGGTGGCTGTCGTAGGCCAAGGTGAAGGCTAGAGATAATCTATTTCTTAGTGGAGTGTATGTAGACAAAATATTCAGTTACGAATTAATTCACAGGGAAATAGGGTGGACTAATAAAACCATTGGTGAAAGGTGTGGTTTTGTCATGGAGGTCCTCGAAAATTACTGTGATGTGGTGAGGAAGCCTGTTGTTGGCCCGAGTTTAACAGAGGAAATTGACGAAAGCAGATTCGTGAAAAGGAAGTAAAATGACGGCCGAAGAGTGGGCGGCCAGTGGGTCTTTGGTGGAATTTGCAGGAAGACCAGGGAATTTTTTTTGCGAATCCATTAGAAACTCGGAACCCGGAAACATTGTTGGCAATAATTAAGGAGTACGTGATGTAAGGTAGCACCATTATATCAGATTGCTGGAAAGCCTATAATTGTTTGGGAACTGAAAGCTTCGATCACATCACAGTGAATTATACTTATAACTTTGTGGACCTGGAAACTAGTGGCCACACCAACACCATTCAGATGCAGTGGCGCAGCTATAGTAAGTGGGTGACGAAATTCGTCAGGAAGAAGTGCCATTTTAGAGAGTATCTGATCCGATATTAACTTTGGTCAAGGTGAAAGAGCATATTAGACCGTTACCACTACTTCCTGCTTGCAAAGGCAGCTTTATACCCTACTGCAAACTAGGTATGATATTTTAATATAATTTAATATAATACTAAAGTAAAGGAAAGATAAAAATCATTATCGTAGCAGTATGTCTAAGGAAGGCATCCTTAGGCAGTGGTCAATAGATGGCATTAATCATTCTCAAAATAGTTTCTTCAAAAAAACACTCTAATAAGATTTATTATCAAATATTTACCAAATAAAATATACATTTCACAAATAGTGACACTTTCGAGTAATCATTTGGAATATATATCAAATGTACTCCTGTCGGGGATGGTAAAAGTTGTCCAGCGTCTCTCGTTATAGTGGTGATGGGTATGAGTTGTTATGCACCATTCTGGATTTAATAGGGCCCGGGAATCAGTGGCCTCGTGATATTCCAGGCAAGTTTTGGAAACCTGACACATTGAAAAACAAAGAACGTTGCATAATCTGTGTGTTCATTTGTGAACGGGCTACTGCGGCACTTACAACTTGAACTGTGCGCCATTAGACGACTTTGGAGGGACCAGGCCGCCTTGCATCATATACATTATCTATTGGATGAATTCGAAAAAAAATAGTGATTATGACCGAGTTTACTGGCATTGGAATGTAGCCATTGTTGTTGATCAATATATTGCTGGTGATATCCATTATCATTAACAAGGTAGCCTAAGTTGGTTGCGATACTCTGTCGGACGGGGTACTCGAACACCCGAGGTAAGCCCTCCACCATCCCCATCCCTTTCACACAGCTCAACATATCTTGCCTTTATTTGGTTTCCCAGCATTTAAATAACAAGAAGAGGAGAGCTGCAGGACTGCATAATTTGGGAGTAAATGGAGAGTTTGGTCTTATAGACAATACCATATATATATATATATATATATATATATATATATATATATATATATATATATATATATATATATATATATGTGTGTGTATATATATATATATGTATTTATATATATATATATATATATATATATATATATATATATATATATATATATATATATATATATGTGTGTGTATATATATATATATATATATATATATATATATACATATATATATATATATATACATATATATATATATATATATATATATATATATATATATATATATATATATATATATATATATGTATAGATATATATATATGGATATATATATATTCTCTTAAGTTTACAAGGGCACCCTTGATCATAATTACTTTACTTTCTTTGGAAATGCCCTCAGAAAATTGGTAATCCGTTCGGCACGAATGTTGGCAGCTGCCCTTCCTTATCTACACTCTCTATGGGCCTCCAAACAACACTGCTTGTCCAATGGGTCTTTTTATTCAAAGGCCCATACACCAATGTGTTTGTGCCTGATCATAATTGGTTGTTCTACCCTATCTTTCTTCAAGAACAAATTGGGAGACAGTTTAGTGATGCTAATGCCCACGCCAATGCCCAAGCTTACTTGTAACGGACTTTTTGTGTGGCAACCCACAGCCAAACTATTATCATTTGTCATAAAGAGAAAAAGACCGTTGGCACTCAACCAAGCCGGTCACAGATGCCGTGAATACGATCAGTTCATCGCTCCCCTCAAATTATGTGTCACGCAGAATTACTATTTATTTCCATTTTATTCTGATTTCTATAAATTTATCTATTTTTCACATCACTTAAAAAAAACTTTCTTTACCCACTTATTCTTTCCCTTTACATTGCCATTCGAGTACCATCATAGGGCCGGTTGGCGTGTTATAATTGCAAGTTACACAAAGATGAATCTCACGCCCACAATAGGTCATAGAGAAACACTAAATACAAGTTTACATACATCATCACTAAACTTTGAAAAAAAAAAAGAAAAAAAAAGAAAGATAATCAGATGTTTTACAAACAGTTGCGTCTATACACTCGAGATTTTATATCGCCAGAAAAAATGTTACATATACAAAACAAAGAAAAATTAAACTTAAGAATAAAAAAAATAAATTACTTACTATCCAATACTAGTTTGACACATTTAAAGCAAGAATAACATTTCTAAAACACATCCGTGATACTGCAATAAGGAGCTAATGAAAATACAGAATAATAAAAAAGAACTCAATGATTGAGCAATATTATTTCTAAGGAATTAACTTAAACTTAAAAGATAGTAATAATGTTCAGCTTCAACCTATGCTTAGCAATTACCTATCACAACCACGAAATCCTGAACTGAGGACAGCACAACAACATTGAAAAACATACGTAAAAATATTGGTATTAAAATAAAATAACGAAATTTGAATGAGTCTTGATATAAACGTGAGTGTAACAGAAAATACATAAACATAATAAAAGGATATACCTATTATATCCTTGGAACAGAAAATTTAGATCAGAATTTAATGCATCTTCCCACAAAACACTTGAAATGAGACATACATGAAATAAATGTGATTTTTATTACCTCAATCGCGTTGTGGTGGATATCTCTTTATTTAATGGCCCAGGTCCACCCGCACTCTCTCCCATGAAGTCAGGTAGCCCGGGGTAAGGGGGCACCGGCTTATTCAAATGCCACAAGTTATCTTCTTGGACTGGGCGCATACGCGAAAGTTGATACTCTCCTTAGGAATCAGGGGGTATGTGTTGGATGACCGCCGTATAGGTTTTGATTTCTTTTACTCGATACAGTTCAACATATGAGGCTTCCTGTTTGTGCTTTTTCAGTTGCAACCTTTTAAAATAGATTTTGTCTCTTATCTGTACATCAGACGCACGTGTTTGGAAATGCTGATCGTTTTTTTGTCTGATATTTCTCATTGGCACTCAGCAAATACCTTTGGGTTATCAGAAACACTCTCCAAGCTAAATTACACATCATCACCAAGTACTGTTCTATGTTGTAAAATGGCAAGAAGTGGGGTCCATGACAACGGTATGTGGCAGTACGTGGTCCTTCCCGAAACTAAAAAAAATTGGGTGTCTCTGATGAAGCTATTATAGTCCATGTTTAGGGTGAACTCTACCATAGCAACATTTCCACCCACTGGTTTTGAGTGTCCCCCACTAGATAATTTAAAATATTAGTCACCTCTCAGTTATGAGACTCGAGGAGCCCATTTGCTGATGACTGATAAGAGGAGTTTGTGAAAAGATCTAAATTCATGATCTTGGTTACCCCTTTGCACACTTCATTCACAAACTCTCAGTCATTGTCCCTTATCAATGCACATGGGCATCTGAACCTCACTATGAAGGAACACAACACCTTCGCAACCAAAAGTGCGGTTTTGTCCACCATTGCATACATGTGTGTGAAGCATGGGAATGCACTACAAACATACACATATACTTAAAACTGCACGTCCCCGGGGAGAAATGGACCCAGGACGTTCATATGTACTCTATTAAACTTAACAGACATTACTGACCATGTTCTGGCTTTCAATATCACATGTTAGTGTTTCCCCATCGTATTACACATATAGCACTTATCAATAAATACAACAATGTCTTTCTTCATCCATTCATGGCGTTTCTTAGTGACTTCGCCATACGTACATGTTCTGCCTAAGGACTTACGTAAATTACATGGGTAGCCTACTCTACCAAAGGGGAAGGAAGAAGAATACGAGATCGGATATCCCTCAGTCTCTTCTCATATTTGCAAAATAGGATATTATCTTCGATGAAGAACACATCTCTTCACATGTGAAAAAAATGCGGAGACTTGCTATTTGCATGCCCCACACAAGCCTTGACCTTTTTCAATCCAAGCTTTGCACTTTGGTCAAGTAATAATCTCACCCACACTCAAGCCACACAAATCAACCACACACCCATTTACGGGGCAGGTATGCAGAGTTCCCCCGACAGAACTCCCAGCAATAACATTATCGCTCTCTCTCTCTCTCTCTCTCTCTCTCTCTCTCTCTCTCTCTCTCTCTCTCTCTCTCTCTCTCTCTCTCTCTCTCTCTCTCTCTCTCTCTCTCTCTCTCTCTGGAGCTGCCAAGATCTTCCTATTTTTTTCTGCACTCCTCCCACATGTGTATTTGAGCCTGATCCCTACTGTTTTTGTTCCTTCCGCCTTACAGACCTAGTTATTACTGCTGCTATGGCAGTCCTGGAGGGAGCCTCTGCTCTAAATTCACAATATCAAACTCTAATAACCTCTCGAATCACTGAGTGTGCTGAGTGCTTAACTCCCCTTTTACAAACAAATCCCGGAATGGCTGATGATCGATATCCATGCTCAATTTATGCCGTAGCCTCTCCAGAATGTATAGAACTGCCAATGCCTCTCTATCAAAGATTATGTATCTAACCTCTGGTCCCTTCAAAATCTGTAAAGACCAACAGATAGTCCTCGCATTCCCTTTATCATCAACTTGAGATATATCTCTGCTGATCGCGATCTGACTCGCGTCGGTAGTTGCCGAAAAGGGCCGATCAAACCTTGGATAAGCCAAAGGTTGGTCTCTCGTGAATGCATTCTTTAATTTCTGAAAAGCAGCTTTTTATTTTTCTCCACACTGATATTCGGGACAATTCCTCAATGAAGCTAGAGGTCGAGCAATGTGACCAAAGTTCTGTATAAACTTAAGGTAATACCCTACAAACCAAAGAAAGCTGGCTACTTCCTTAGCTCTTTTTGGCTCTGGAAATTCTCTAATTGCAGCTACTTTATCGGCACAAAACCTTAGGCCTTCGGCTATTACTATGTGCTCCAATAATTTTATTTCTTGTTGAAAAAAATTACATATGTGTAAATTGATCTTCATCCTCTGACTTTTAAAGGCATGTAACACTTGTATAACATTTTTTTTTTTCATGCTGGTCTGCCGTAGCCCAAATTACAATTATGTCATCCAAGTAGACAAAAAAAATGTGCCCTAACAATGAAGCTACCGTAGTACGGACATCATCACATGAGAAAAATGGGAAGGAGCATTTTGGGACTGAAAGGGGGATAATCAGGCTAAAAACAATTGATCATTTGCCAAAAAGGCCATTTTCTCTTTACTCTCGTCATTTAAGGGAATTTGATGATATTCCCACTTTAAATCTAACAGCATTTATTCTCCTATAATCTACGCTTAGTCGGAGAGAACATTCCTTTTCACGAACCCTCACAATTGGAGGGGCCAGGGTGACTTTCTCTATCGTATCCTACCTTGCTCTTTTAATTCATTAATTTCTCTTTCAATTGCCTGTGCAAGACAGACACGACTCCTATAAGGTTTGGAACGAATGGGAGGGGGGCGACTCCCAGTCTCGATATTAAATGGTAACTTAGTAATTCTATTTGGAGTTCATCTCCAACTGCAATTACATCCACTAACTCCCCTACAATATTTCACACTATTTTGTGGTAATTGATTGGGGTCGCACCAACGGCTGTTTGACGGAGCTTTCCCAGCTTATCCCCACCAGGACCTTGACCATGAAAAGAAAATGCCGCCAGTTTCCTTTTGGCTCTCACAAGCAAACATAACTCAAGTGCCTAAGTGGAACTACTGGTTACTAACATTTACAAAGGAAATTTCAACCTTTCCTTCAGTGATGGTGGTGACTAATGGGGACTTTTGATGTGCTTTTACGTGGACTAAGTCGCCTTTGCTCATTTCTGCTGTGTGTGCCACTGATAGGGAGTAGAGGGTGGAGGGGGAATTGATTTACCTGTTTCTGGGCCAGCAGGAACCACCCTCGCTAACCCCTTAGCAGCAAGGGTGACTTTAACTCCTTTTTGTGTTTCCCACACAATGGGTATCTCTGTATCTTATCCTTGTCCCACTTTCCCCCTCACTTGTAACCCCTCCCCATCAGGCCTCCGTAGGGTCACTTGCTTCTTTTTGATGAAATCAATGCCGAGGATAATGGGAATATCCCCAACATTTAGTGTCGGTAGGATATAAAAGGCATGGGTTACTTCTACCCTGTAGATTGAAATTTTGCCTGACAATACACCGGGTCATCAGTTTGTGACCACCATCGGTGTTAAACATCATGCACTCCTTCGATATTTGGATTGTGTCCGCCACCAGATGTCCTTCCTAAGGGATACGCTGGCTTGGAATCAAGCAGAGTGCGTTGCACACACAAACCCAACTTTATTCAAAGAACGGGAATGGCATTCCTACTCTTATGTGCGGGAGTGGTGGTGAGAGGCGGCTGCTCGTCCCGTCTACCCCCATCAGGTACTCCCTGGGGAGGCGCACTCGCTGACAAGGGGGTATCCCTTACTGCAGGCTGGGGAACTGACTGGCTTTCTCTGCCTTTTGTCTAGGGAGTGCTGGCTGACTCCTTGGCACTTCTTACCCAGTCCTGGCCGATCTGACGGATGGCCGAAGGCACTTGATCCCTTCCCGCATCGTCTTCCCCTTCCTCTTGTTGGTGTAGGAAGGACGTGGTTTCTTTTGACGACGCCAATTCTTGGACAGCTGTTCAGAGGATGACCTGTGATATGGCATCCAAAAAACGGCCGCTGATCGTTAGAAGGGCAAAGAGCCCGTAACTGTCCCCTCCAACGACACTTTTAACAACACCCAGCTGCCGAGTTCCAACTGCACTTGCCTCTCCCTCCTCGAGGTTCGCCGCCGTGGGAGCCAGCTCCCTGGGAAGTGGCAGGGACAGGTTGGGCTACTGCTATGATGGGTGGGGGAAAAGCGTTCACCCCTCCTCCTGCCTGTCCAAATCATCTTTGGTTAAGCATCATCTGGGCGGAAGGGATGGCAGCTTCCAAGGATTCCCCAGACCCGAGGAGGAATACTGCTACGGTTTAAGGGAGAACCTTCATTAGCATTCTTCAGCAGAACTCACCTTTGTCCGATGGTGTCTTCTCTGCTTTGGGTGCTAGGCTATCAAAATCTCTAGTTATACGGATGACGTATTCGGTGATGCTCTCTCCAACCAACAAGTCTGAGCTCTAAGTCGCTCACAATTTCGGTTTTTCTTCTTTACGGAGAGCAAAGTTTTTCAGGAGTCCCTTCTGGAATAACTCCCAATACACAATGTCATAATCGCATTCTTATTACAGGGAAGCCGTGGCTCCAGTCACCTTTTGTGTGGTTTAGGCAATCGGCTGGCCATATGACCAACCAGGGAGGGCCTTTCGATTCTTGTCAAGAATGCTTTGATCAAAAAGAACCACTCTATGCTCCATGTATTATCAAATTCAGGAACAGGTCTTGGTAAAATAAGGAATTTATTTGCCACTTCCACTGTTCTGGTCACATCTGTCACAGGGGTGTCCATGACACTTCCCAACCGGGCTGAGATTTTAATGTCTATGTAAATCCGCTAGTTAACACCTGTTTTAATGTAGGAACGATGGTGCGCCCATTTCAAAATTCTGTTCACTGAGTACCGTTGCTACAATAGCCACGGGAATTGTTTCACCCCTCTCTCCGTTATCGCCCCTCGACATTTTAACTTCTCGTGTTAACCATTATTATTGTTAATTTTTCTTCCACTTTTTTCATAATCGCATGTCAGCTGAATCACTTAGCACAGACGTTATATAGAAAATACCAACCACAGACCTGTCGGCATTTGATATGACCCGTTCTGGGTAGTATTGGAGCTCAATCAATCTAGGAAAACATGTATTGAAGAGTATTTCATGAATAAATAATACCCAAGTGAATTGTTTTACACATGCTTTATTCTCTTAAGCTTACAAGGGCACCCTTGATTATGATTGTGTTACGTTCTAAGAAAAATATTGTTACTCAGTTCGGCATACATGTTGGCACCTGCCCTACCTTGGCTACACACTCTATATTCAATGGCCCATATACAAGTGTGGCTGTGCCTGATCATAGTTAGTTGTTCTACTAGATCTTACTTCAAGAACCAATGAGGAGGGAGTTTAGTGACGCTAATGCCCACGTCAATGCCCATGCTGACCTGCAAGGGACTTTTTGAGTACCAGACCAATGCCTGACTGTTATTCTTCGTCACAAAGAGAAAAAGACATTTAGCCTTTTACCAAACAAGGCATAGCTGCTATGATTACGATCAGTTCATATATATATATATATATATATATATATATATATATATATATATATATATATATATATATATATATGTATATATATACATATATATATGTATATATATATATATATATATATATATGTATATATATATATATATATATATATATATATATATATATATATATATATATATATATATATATATATATATGAACTGATCGTAATCATAGCAGCTATGCCCTGTTTGGTACATACATACATACATATACCAAAGGCACTTCCCCCAATTTTAGGGGGTAGCCGACAACAACAAGAAACAAAACAAAAAGGGGACCTCTACTCTCTACGTTCCTCCAGCCTAACCAGGGACTCAGCCGAGTTCAGCTGGTACTGCTAGGGTGCCACAGCCCAACCTCCCACATTTCCACCACAGATGAAGCTTCATACTGCTGAGTCCCCTACTTCTGCTACCTCCGCGGTCATCTAAGGCACCGGAGGAAGCAGCAGGGCCTACCGGAACTGCGTCACAATCGCTCGCCATTCATTCCTATTTCTAGCACGCTCTCTTGCCTCTCTCACATCGATCCTCCTATCACCCAGAGCTTTCTTCACACCATCCATCCACCCAAACCTTGGCCTTCCTCTTGTACTTCTCCCATCAACTCTTGCATTCATCACCTTCTTTAGCAGACAGCCATTTTCCATTCTCTCAACATGGCCAAACCACCTCAACACATTCATATCCACTCTAGCCGCTAACTCATTTCTTACACCTGTTCTCACCCTCACCACTTCGTTCCTAACCCTATCTACTCGAGATACACCAGCCATACAATTCAATTTCTGTCTCTCCATCACTTTCATTCCCCACAACTCCGCTCCATACATCACAGTTGGTACAATCACTTTCTCATATAGAACTCTCTTTACATTCATGCCCAATCCTCTATTTTTTACTACTCCCTTAACTGCCCCCAACACTTTGCAACCTTCATTCACTCTCTGACGTACATCTGCTTCCACTCCACCATTTGCTGCAACAACAGACCCCAAGTACTTAAACTGATCCACCTCTCAAGTAACTCTCCATTCAACATGACATTCAACCTTGCACCACCTTCCCTTCTCGTACATCTCATAACCTTACTCTTACCCACATTAACTCTCAACTTCCTTCTCTCACACACCCTTCCAAATTCTGTCACTAGTCGGTCAAGCTTCTCTTCTGTGTCTGCTACCAGTACAGTATCATCCGCAAACAACAACTGATTTACCTCCCATTCATGATCATTCTCGCCTAACAGTTTTAATCCTCGTCCAAGCACTCTAGCATTCACCTCTCTCACCACTCCATCAACATACAAGTTAAACAACCAGGGCGACATCACACATCCCTGTCTCAGCCCCACTCTCACCGGAAACCAATCGCTCACCTCCTTTCCTATTCTAACACATGCTTTACTACCTGTGTAGAAACTTTTCACTGCTTGCAACAACCTTCCACCAACTCCATATAACCTCATCACATTCCACATTGCTTCCCTATCAACTCTATCATATGCTTTCTCCAGATCCATAAACGCAACATACACCTCCTTACCTTTTGCTAAATATTTCTCGCATATCTGCCTAACTGTAAAACTCTGATTCATACAACCCCTACCTCTTCTAAAACCACCCTGTACTTCCAAGATTGCATTCTCTGTTTTATCCTTAATCCTATTAATCAGTATTCTACCATACACTTTTCCAACTACACTCAACAAACTAATACCTCTTGAATTACAACACTCATGCACATCTCCCTTACCCTTATATAGTGGTACAATACATGCACAGACCCAATCTACTGGTACCATTGACAACACAAAACACACATTAAACAATCTCACCAACCATTCAAGTACAGTCACACCCCCTTCCTTCAACATCTCAGCTTTCACACCATCCATACCCGATGCTTTTCCTACTCTCGTTTCATCTAGTGCTCTCCTCACTTCCTCTATTGTAATCTCTCTCTCATTCTCATCTCCCATCACTGGCACCTCAACACCTGGAACCGCAATTATATCTGCCTCCCTATCATCCTCAACATTCAGCAAACTTTCAAAATATTCCGCCCACCTTTTCCTTGCCTCCTCTCCTTTTAACAACCTTCCATTTCCATCTTTCACTGTCTCTTCAATTCTTGCGCCGGCCTTCCTTACTCTCTTCACTTCTTTCCAAAACTTCTTCTTATTCTCTTCATATGACTGACCCAGTCCCTGACCCCACCTCAGGTCAGCTGCCCTCTTTGCCTCACGTACCTTGCGCTTTACTTCCACCTTTTGCTCTCTATATTTTTCATACTTCTCTATACTATTACTCTGCAGCCATTCTTCAAAAGCCCTCTTTTTCTCTTCCACTTTTACCTTCACTCCTTCATTCCACCATTCACTGCCCTTCCTCATGCTGCCTCCAACAACCTTCTTGCCACATACATCACTTGCAATCCCAACAAAATTTTCTTTTGCTAACTTCCACTCCTCCTCTAAATTACCAGTTTCTCTTACTCTCACCTCGTCATATGCCATTTTCAACCTTTCCTGATATTTACCTTTTACCCCCGGTTTTATTAGCTCTTCAACCCTCACTAGCTCCCTTTTACATCCACCTACTCTATTCCCCCACTCTTTTGCTACAACTAATTTTCCTTCCACCAAAAAATGATCAGACATACCGTTAGCCATACCCCTAAACACGTGCACGTCTTTCAATCTTCCAAACATTCTTTTAGTTATCAACACATAATCCATTAATGCCCTGTTTGGTAAAAGGCTAAATGTCTTTTTCTCTTTGTGACGAAGAATAACAGTCAGGCATTGGTCTGGTACTCAAAAAGTCCCTTGCAGGTTAGCATGGGCATTGACGTGGGCATTAGCGTCACTAAACTCCCTCCTCATTGGTTCTTGAAGTAAGATCTAGTATATATATATATATATATATATATATATATATATATATATATATATATATATATATATATATATATATATATATGTATATATATATATATATATATATATATATATATATATATATAAATATATATATATATATATATATATATATATATATATATATATATATATATATATATAAACAAATGCGCAACCGTGCATATATCAAGGTAACAGACCTTGGGCAGATCTTACAAAGAGAATACTGTTTATTGTGTTTACGGTTGGAGAGGTATCATTTATAATCGCTTGAAGGTCATAGCCATGTCATCAGGGGGTGAAGAGGAACATTATAAATGGTATGAAATGACTTTTTACTTATAACAACCACACATACACACAAAATTAAAATAAGGGTAAACATAGGGTGTTGAGCTTTTGGTAAACAAAATGAGATTATGAAAAGTAGAATGTCACTTTCTCTTAAGAAAAATATTTAATCAGATGGGGCTACCGTAAGTTATTTATAACTTAAAGAGATATGGAAATATTAGTAATGTGAATAACTGTAAGAGATTAACGGTGAGATTAACAATCTAATATTCAACTTTATAGGAATCAGAATCTCAAGACATTTAGAGAATGGAATAGCTATGTAACGTAGGTAATAACTCGTTCAAACTGCCTGGGATGAAAACATTTTTATACCACTATTTTCAAGAATATATCTTTTTAGTTTAATTTTCTTGCATTTTGTTTTTTCTTGCCATATGGATTAGCTAATCTAAGCACTTTTGCACCTTTTTTTATGCGTATACGTAGAAGTTTGAGTATGCATTAAAAGAAAGGAGCGGTGGTAAAGGACCAAGAACCTTTTCTTCGTGTGGCTTTTCGCATGTGTCTTTCGTTTTAATTAATTTTCGTTCCTCCTTGAACATTAATCTATAATTTCACTTTGTTTTATTAATTATCCCTCACCCTCGCTATCACTTTTACTTATTGTGGAAAAAGATGGTTAACAGAAATTTATATCAAATGCTTATTACTTGTATGGGGATGAGGATACGGGGCGTGCGCTAGTTGTAAGCAGACTTTTTGGGTATTTTAGAATTTTCCCTTGTTGTGAATTTCATATGATTTTCCAACAAAGTATTTTTTTTTTCTATAATTCTTAACATTGCGCATCCTTTCACTATTTCAGTTAAACACTGAACAAAAGTTCTATCCACAAACAGGGTCATCTATAATTATGGTAACGACCCTCCAATATTTCATTTCAGTTTTTTTTTTTTCTGTTCATGTTAGAATAAATTATAAGCCTACTAGAGATCCCACTTTAGTTATAGCCTAAAAAATGCATGAGAAGTACGATATTATTTTTTTTTCTTTATTCTTTGCTACTATGTCCTATGCTTGTATCGTCTACCATGTAGTAAATTACTGTGACCTAAGAATTAAAGTTAGGATTGCACGTCTGGATCTGGAAGTGTATTCCAATAAGGCCTCTTGACTATGAATGTACAGTATCAGTTATCATCAATATGTTATGTAATAGATTTACTGGGATTTTCTACCAAACACAACCATATGAAATTGTCATATGGAATAGTATAAAAACACCAGAATCCAAATAGATAGATAGATGGATAGATAGATAGATAGATATATGGATAGATAGATAGATGGATAGATAGATAGATAGATAGATAGATAGATATTGATTGTTGAGACAAAACTGGCCGATAATCAGACTTTTTTTTTTTTTTTTTTTTTTTTTTTTTTTTTAGAATATTACGGTAAAAATTTGATATTAGAAAACCCAGAAGCAACCGTTGTAAATGTGTGGAGAAAAAGATTAGGCGTGGTCAAGATTTGTTCCCTTCTGGCATTCGTACACGGGGCTCAAGTCTTTCTGAGCCTCTCAATATCCCTGTCCCAGATAATTAATATCCTCAGGTATGAGCTTCATTGCCACTCTGCTCTTAGTACAATTATGGAGGGACATATTTCATATTCTTGTCTGACGATATGTTTACTTACTCTGATGGCTGCTTTTCCGGTCCCATACAGTAGGACCTCCGCTGTCGTTTAATCTTGTTCGTTCAGAGTATTTATCGTTTCAGATCACGTATTGTTTACAAAGGATATTCTTGTTTTTTGCCGTAAATTTTATTTCTATATATTCAAAGCTTGTTACACTAATTCTTTTCAACGTTTTGAGATTTGAGTAACTTTTATGAAGAAAGAGTCCGACACCCCCACCAGATTTACCTTCTCTCGGTATGTGGAAGAAAGCATGTGTGGGGGGCGTCATTTCAGTGATCTTTGACTTGTCAAAGTTATTTAACCATGTTTCAAACAATGCTAGCATGTCCAAATATTTCTCGATTATCAATTCTCGATTTTTAACAGTCTTATTACCTACAGATTGTATATATGCATAGCCACAGATTAAGACATCCCTAGTAACCATGATCAGTACTTTCCGCTAGTCTTTTCAATAACAAGTCATAAGCTTTGCAATCCCTTGAATTATTTTGTGGTTACGTTTAACTTTGTGCAGTTGATACACTTTGACACTTACGAATTATACTCCCTAGTGGAATGTCTCCCTGAACATTTCTCGCTGACTTTATCATCATTCTTAGACTTGCAATCTTTTTCAAAATGTCCATACCTCTGACAGTGGTAGCAGGTGATCACGTGGTAGCTATCAATTATGTTATAGATACCCCATCGTAACGAATCTTTGTCCCCATTATCATGAATAGCCCTCCGAACTAAAGGATAACATTTCAGTCCCTTCCGCCCGAGGCATTTTTCTTCAGGACTACACTTATCTTCTCTTCTATATTTTGGATTTGGTCCAGGCAGCAATTTCTCTGAATCAAAGCATTTATTACATCATCTTCATCATTGTATACATTGCATATCATTAATTTTGGTTTTAGTTTTCAAATTTTTCTCGTTTCAGTGCCAGCCACCAATGTGTGAATTTTGTTTGTCGCCTCTTCTCTGCTCATATTGTTTGCAAAGTTTACAACATTTCCATTCGCAGTTGACCTCGTGTTAAGTATAGGAATGCCTTTAAGTGCTTGTTCAAGCTCACGTTTTCTTTCAGTAATTTTAGTTGTTGTATTAGTTGATTTAATTATCAATAAATTTTTCCCTTAACTTTGTCAACAAATGTCGAATTCTCCGGTTTTGGGTCTATGAATGTTTTAAGTGTTCCTTTAATTGATTCCATATTCATTGGCAAGACTGTCAACTTTCTCAGTAAGGTCGGCGGTCTGGGTGGAATTTGCTGCGTCTGCGCTAAGGTCCGCAAGTTTGTTTTCCATGTCATCTATTTTCGCAATTTGTTCATTAAGGGCCAGATCTCTCACGTTCACATCTTCCTTTAATTTTGTTATTACTAAATTGTTTTGTCAGGCTTCACGTACGCAGTGTGGGCATAACCAATCTAGGTTATTCCGTTCATTATCAGTGATGGCTGTCACCATATGCACACATTTCTTATGGTAGTCTATTACACTCACATACTATCATTTTTTTTCCGTTCTCCCTCAATGTTATTACATATGAGGCAGACATGGGTAGGAGCACACATAGTGTACTGTTTCTTATCACTTAGGTTTCTCCATATGACTAACTAATATCTTTACAATGATATTCTAAGCAAGAAACACAAAGCTAAAACACGACTCATGGTGTATGACAGAGCTCCACACAACACGTCCACACTCAATGACAAAGGTTTTAGAGAATGAAATAGTTATTTAAAGAGATTTATTTTAGAGCTGACAGCTTTTTTTCCATTAAGAAATAGGAGAGATAGCGGAAAATTATTCTTCATATAAACAACAAAGTGATGGTACTTACTGTATCTGCTTTAAGGCGAGGTGTCCATGTTATTTCATGGAGAATTTTATTTATACATATATTCGAAACACGCTTGAACGTTTACAGTAATCTTTTCATTCTATGTGCGTGTTTGAGCACGGAAGTATTTTTTTTCTACTATTATTATTTTCTTATGCAGGGATGAATAAGTATTAAAAGGAAACATTACGCTAAAAATAATAAGGTAAAAATTATGAAAAGGAAGGAAATGTGTCGAAACTATATGATTGAAATCTATTGTAAAGAGAGGGTGTTAATTTATGTAGCCTACTTGTAACATAAAATGAGAGAGAGAGAGAGAGAGAGAGAGAGAGAGAGAGAGAGAGAGAGAGAGAGAGAGAGAGAGAGAGAGAGAGGGGCGGTTAGTTTTTATAGGGCATCGCAGATATTACAGCTGCAACTTCGTAAATATAAATGATGTTTATCAGTCATTTTCAGTTATACTCTTTTTTCACATTTTGTAAAAGAAATATTCATATGTTCATTGAAAAAGATCTACTAATTGTGTATTCACACTATTGTACTGTGACCAAAACCTTAAAACACAGCGTTCAATTTCGTCAGCTCAGACCGACTAGTTCAAGAAGATATTATCTCATTCCAGATAATCGTGCTTCATCAAAGCATTTATTCTTATTTTTACTTTCGTTTTCAATTTCTGGTGCATTTCAACCATCAACTATTAGTAATTTATTTTAATCTACAGTATCAGTATTGTTAGATATGAACAAGTGTTTTCTTGTTACTTCTAAATAATATGGTGTGGCGATGACTTTCGTGTTATTAGTCTTCTTCCCCATATCAAAGCTGTTTATAATGTAAAATTACCACTGAAAAGTTGCAGGAACTGAAATACCATGACAGAAAACTTTTAAAAAGAATGTAGTGCGGTGTAGTGGGTTACCTAGTGTGCTAGTCAACCACTGGTAGGTAATTGTCAGTGAGTTGGCATGTTTATTCAGCAAGTATTCAAGGATATCTGAATCCTCGCTTCTCTCTTTGTAGATATCATGTTTTAAATACATTATCTTTTTTTTTTTTTAATTTAGTCTTATCATAAAAGCTATGCTTTCGGGACAGGGCTGCTTTCTCCTTATGAGACTGTGGTTGTCCAGTGATTTACTTTTGCGGCTGGGGTTACAAGTCTGTTTTTTTATGAAATAATAATAATAATAATAATAATAATAATAATAATAATAATAATGATAATAAAAA
>NC_090751.1:50704176-50709176 GCF_036898095.1 Palaemon carinicauda
CTCTTTAGTTCCTCTACTTGCTTCGCATAGTGGCGAAAGAACACTCTGGAAGACTTCCAGCCAGTGTATGAACGGAGATGTTCAAAATCCATACAATTAAAGAAAATTAAGGCTAAGGCAAATTTCCTCGGATCGTGACCTGCGGGTGTACTGTCAGGATCAGCTCTGCGAATAAAATATGTGATTTTCGCTCTGAGTTGATTCAGAGATAAATTTGATTCTAATGTTTCTCCCCTGAATAGTTGACCACCCTTGAAGTCTGAAGTTCTACGAAGATAGACCTTTAGGCATTCTACTGGACATAGAGATGCATCTTCTTTCAGAGGGCAGATTCTCCAGGGACCCCACCTGTTGGTGGGTAACTCGTTCTTGGCGAGAAACGTAGGATCCGGAAACAGGTTCAGTTCTCCCCCATCCAGGAACTGAACACGACCTGCCTCTCTCGAGAGGGCAACAATCTCACTAACCCTGGCCCCGGACGCGAGTGCAAATAGGAAAAAAACTTTTTGTGTCAAATCCTTTAACACACACTCCTCATTGCTCAACAGAGAAGCGAAATGAAGAACTTTGTCTTAAGACCATGAAATGGGCTTTGGAGGTGCTGAAGGTCTGAGCCTAGCGCAGGCTTTCGGAACTTTATTAAAGATCTCGTTACCGAGGTCAACCTGGAAGGCATATAGAATGGGTCTTGTCAAAGCAGACTTACACGCCGAAATCGTGTTAGCTGCCAACCCTTGACCATGGAGGTGGATGAAGAAAGATAAGCAGAATTCTGTCGAGATCTCCTGCGGATTCTTCGCCTTGACAAAGGCCACCCATTTTCTCCAAGATGACTCATATTGCCTTCTAGTAGATTTGCACTTATATTCCTCTAGGAAGTCTATGCTGGCTTTCGAAATCCCGAAACGCTTTCTCACCGCTAGGGAGAGAAAATTATGAGCTGCAGGGTCCGGGTTTTCTGTAATGAAGAGCAGACAGTCGACTTCTGGACTCGCTGGGTCAGAACTGGATCTGGAAGCGGTACAAACTTCAGCCGTAGTTCCAATGCCAGGGGGAACCACATGCTGTTCGGCCACTTGTGGGCCACTATTGCCGCTACCCCCTTGAAGGATCTCAGTTGGTTGAGGACCCTCAACAGAAGGTTGTGAGGAGGGAACAGATAAATCCTGGACCATCTGTTCCAGTCGAAGGACATCGCGTCCACTGCTTCAGCTAAGGGGTCCTAGTACGGGGACACGTACAAGGGCAACTTCTTGTTGTCTTTCGTCGCAAAGAGGTCTATCTGCAGTTCTGGGACTTGATTCAGAATGAAGGAGAATGATCCTGCGTCTAAGGACCATTTCGACTCTATCGGTGTGAACCTGGATAGAGCGTCCGCTGTCACATTGCGGACTCCTTGAAGGTGAAATGCCGACAGGTACCACTTCTTCTTTTCCGCCAATCGGAAGATGGCCAACATCACCTGGTTGAGAGGTGGTGAGCTCGATCCTTGTCGATTCAAGCATCTCACAACTACCTCGCTGTCCATCACCAACCTTATGTGGATCGAGTGACGCGGGGAGACTTTCTTTAAGGTAAGGAGCACTGCCTAAGCTTCTAGAAAGTTTATGTGAAAGGTCTTGAATAGCTTGGACCAAGTCCCCTGGACTTTTTTCCGATGAGAGTGACCTCCCCATCCCTCCTTCGAGGTGTCTGAGTGAAATATCACCGACGGGGGAGGTGGCTGAAGAAGAACCGACTTCTTTAGATGTCTGGCTTGGGACCAAGGCCTGAGAAGAGTACGTAGCTGAAGCGGAACTGGTCTTCTCAGATCTCTTCGCGCGTTTGATGCATAACTTCTCCAAACTCCGGTTGCATCCTTTAGCTCTGCTCTTAGCACTGGGTCTGTCACCGAAGCAAACTGGAGAGAGCCCAGTACCCTCTCCTGTTCGCGTCTTGATATCCTTTCGGAATCTAGAAGTCTCTTGACAGAACCCGCTATCTCCTTCCTTTTCTTCGCCGGGATGGAGAAACGGTGTGACATTAGGTCCCAGTGGATTCCCAGCCACTGGAAAATTTTGAGATGGAGAAAGTCGAGACTTTTTTCTGTTGATCTTGAAGCCTAGATAATCTAGGAACTGGATCACTTGACTGGAAGCTTGCAAGCATTCTGTCTCGGATGCTGCCCACACCAGCCAGTCGTCCAGGTAGGCTACTACCTGAATACCCTTTAGGCGTAATTGTTTGAGAGCTACGCTCGCAAGCTTCGTGAAAATCCTTGGGGCTATATTTAGCCCGAATGGCATGGCTCTGAAGGCGTATAGTCTTCGTTCTAGCTTGAACCCTAGGTAGGGGGAGAGTCGACGGTTGATTGGAACGTGCCCATAGGCATCTGACAAGTCTATGGAGACGGAATATGCCCTCTTGGGCAGTAAGGTCCTTATGTGTTGCAGTGTTAGCATCTTGAACTTGCAATTCACTATGAACTTGTTGAGTGGCGACAAGTCCAGAATGACTCTGAGCTTTTCCGAGTCTTTCTTGGGAACACAAAACAGCCTCCCTTGGAATTTGATGGACTTCACCCTTCGGATCACTTTTTTCTCCAACAGCTCTTGGACGTACTCCTCCAGAACGGGGGTGGAGTGTTGGAAAAACCGAGGGCACGGGGGTGGAGTGCTGTAACAGCTCCAGCCCAGTCCGTTCTTGAGTAGGCTGTGGGCCCAGGGATCGAAGGTCCACCGATCCCAAAAATTCTGAAGTCTCCCTCCTACCGGCATCCTCTCACTTGGACTGCCATCCTGAGGTCTTGCCTCCCTGACTGCGACCACCCCTGAATCCCCTTCCCCTTGTGGGGCGCCTAGACGAGCCTCTGGCTGCTCCTCTACGCTTTGCTCGAAAGGAAGTAGACTGCCCTTCGAACGTTGGGGTGAATGCCGTGGACTGTGTCGACACGGCCTGAGGTACCCACTGGAATGTGGTCGGGGTTTGTGCCACCATCTGGGGCACTGAAGGCAATGGCAATTGCAGTTGCTGTTGCTGTCTAAGAGGCTTGGCTGGCCGAGACGGTAGCCTAGTCCTCATAGTCTTCCTCTTTGGTTGAGGACCCTCATCCGGGGAAGACTTTCTTTTGATAGCCAGGCCCCACTTCTATAGAAGGTTTCTATTGTCCGTGGCGGCCTTATCAACAACTTCTTTGACCAATTCGGTAGGGAAAAGGTCTTTGCCCCAAATGTTGGAGGAGATTAGTTTCCTTGCTCGTGCCTCACCGTAGCCGAGGTGAACACGAACTCCCTACAAGCTCTCCTCACCCTGACGAAGCTATAAAGATCCTTCGTCACTGTGGCCAGATGAGTCTTGGCCACTACCATGAACATTTCATGGACCTTGGGGTCACTTGCCATCGTCTCAAGAGTAGTCTGAAGAGACATTGAGGCAGCCAGTCTTTCTTTTGTCTCGAGCTCTCTCCGCAAAAGAAAGTCAGACAGCTTAGGGAGGTCCTCGCCGAACTGACGTCCGGCAATATCAGCCTCCATCTTCCCAACTGAGAAGGTAAGATGGACGTCCTTCCAGTCTTTGTGGTCCATAGGCAAGGCCAGCGACAAGGGTTTACACTCCTCCAGGGAGGGGCAAGGCTTGCCTGCCTCGACTGATTTTAGTACAGCCGCAAACTCTTTCTGTAAAAAGGGGAAGGCTCTAGCAGGAGAGGACACAAAGGAAGGGAGCTTCTTACTCAATGCAGCTACCTTTGAGTTCGTGAAGCCCCTCTCTTTCATCGAGGAAGAAAGTAGAGCTTGAGCCTTAGCATGGTCCATCACTATGACCTCCTTCGGCTCTGTCTCCTCCTTTGAAGCTGGTTCCTTCCTCAACCGGACATAACAGTCCGGATATGACCCCTTGCTGGGCCAGAATTCCACCTCCTCTAGGGGAACTGAACCCAACTTATCCGAGATGACGATCTTTCCAGTCGTCATCGGCATGTGCTCAGCATACCTCCACGGGTTAGCATCCGAGCACAAGAGAAGGTCTTTCACATTGAGCCTTTTCTGGGGCCCATGTGAGGCTGCAAGCCTCTGCATCTGCAGTTCCATTGCAGCTGCCTTCTCCTGATTCTCCTTCTGCATTTGTTGGATCATTCCAACAATGGAGGAGAGGGCCTGTCCCAGCTCTACTGGGAGAGCGGATGATGTTGAGGGAATAGGCTCCGGGATCTGAACCGGAGTAGCCGACACCTCGTCGACCTCTTCCTCTACAATGTCTGGGGCTTGAACTTCATCCTGGGCTCCTGCCAGGAGGTCTTCCTCCAGACGCTCGTCCACGTCAGACATCCTGTCGTCCAACTGGGTGTCTTGCAAAGGGAGAGACTACCCCAAGCCAGACAAACACAGACTCAGACTAAAAACTCTGATGTTCTGTCCCTCTCTGAAAACCAGACTTACTGGAACAGGGAGGTACAGTAACACCCCAGTATAGTTTTATCGAAAGTTAATTCAGATAAACCACTTAGGGTTAAGCCCAAGGCTTAAACAGAGGGAAAGGGATTGCATACCTTCTCCGAAAAAAAAAGCAACCGGGGAGTATGAGAAAGTATACTAAGGTTCCATAAGCAACTTAGCCTAGGCACCAAGAGAATCGATTACCTAAATCACCGAAACTCACTCGTATACTATCTTGGAAATATTCAACATAATCTTAAATGTATAAAAAACAGCCTAAAGCTTCAATAAAATTTTAAAACACTCGGAAAACCAAAATCATGCAGGAAGTACTAGGACCAAACGACTAGGCTACATGGCCTAGCGTAGGCCAGAGTTGGCGAATACTTCGCCAAAATAATACTAAAAGCACGAAAGGAAATCCTATGTAACGCTAAATAGCTAAAATTTATTAAAGCAAAACAACCGGGAATGTCGCTCTGGCTAACTAAAACTCATACTTAGCGAGCGACAGCGTCCATGATGCCTCCGGTAGGCAACGGCTCTTGTAACAAAGATTAATTCTATTAATCACATAAAAATTTACCA
>NC_090751.1:50716676-50729176 GCF_036898095.1 Palaemon carinicauda
CCATATAGCAAAGATTTTTCCGCTTTCTCAATAACAGTTGGGGGACCAAAGGGCTTCGCTCGCCCTCAGGGAAAGGACCATTATCGCTCGCCTGCAACCTGCTGCAGATGGCTCTCCTCGTGAGGTGAACCTACTTTGTGCCCTTTGGGTACGCCGTTTACCCGAACCTGTACGCGCTGCTATACCCGATGTCGATAGTTTACCCATAAAGAACTTGATGACCAAAGCCAACGCCCTTATGGACAGCCACTTCACAAGCTCCAAGACCTCCATCAATGCCTCCACTCCTGACGAAGAGGACACCTATTCAACGTCAACCGAATCTGATGTGAATGCCGTACGACCCACGCGCCTATCCCGTAATGTGCCGGAGCGGCAACAAAGCAACCCATAACCCACCACTCGCTCGCACCCCAACCAACAACTTCTACAGCCTTTTACTGCCGCCCATCGGCCGCAGTTTTGCTACTACCACTCCAGATTCGGGGCTGCCGCGAAGAAATGTGTTAAGGATTGTCTGTGACCAAAAAGACATGTAAGTAGGTCATCGCTCATGGCTGTGGCCTCCCATGTTTCTAATCTTTTCTTTTTACATGATGAAGGAACGGGTGTGCAATTTTTGGTAGACACCGGTGCTTGTCGTTCTCTTCTGCCAAGGGAACTATTCAGGACACGACGTAGTCTGTCTACATCTGCCGACGTCCCCTTGGTAGCGGCCAACAGATCTGTGATACCCGCATACGGCTACGAGAACCTCACATTATCGTTTGGAAACGGCAAACTTAGTTGGAAGTTTCTCAATGCTGACGTCACATCGCCATTCTTCAGTGCATATTTCCTTTCTCATTTCCACCTTCTGGTCAATGTTGCCAACCGACGATTGGTCAACGCAGTCTCGTACTTGTTGACACCTCTTCAACCTGCCGCCTCCAGCCTTGCTCTCCACATCAGTACACCCATGGATGCTTATGCCCACCTCCTCATGTCGTACCCAGAAGTTTTTCGTCCAGAACTTCACCAAACGGCCACGGCTCCTGCCAAACATGGTATTTATCACCATATCATGACGACGGGACCCCAGTCTTCGCCAAATTCAGACGTCTGGCATCAGATCGATTGGCAGCCGCCAAACGGACGTTCGCCGAAATAGAAAAAATGAGCCTTTGCTAAAAGGCGTCCAGCCCAGGGTCATCACCCTTACTCATCGTCCTGGAGAAAGACGGTTCCCTCCGTCCGTGTGGAGATTACAGGCGCCTGAACATGCAAACAGAACCAGATCACTACCCACTCCCAAACATCGCCGACGTGACCTCCTACCTGCATAAAGCGAAGGTTTTCTCCATGCTTGACCTCCTGAAGGGGTATTATCAGTTGCCTATGAACCCAGAAGACATCCCCAAGATCCCCATCACCATTCCTTACGGTATATACACCTTTGTCGCGAATTTCTTGCAGTGCACTTGGCTGTCTGTCACCTTCGCCATTTCTTAGAAGGTACGCCCTTCGTCATTCGCACAGACCACAGGCCTCTGGTGCACGCCTTCACTCAACAGTCTGACGCCTGGTCGCCTGTCAATGCCGACATCTCTCCACCCTGGCTGAATACAATTGCACCCTTCAAACATGTCCCTGGGAAAATGAATCCGGTTGCTGATGCCCTGTCTTGAAACACGTTGGCCACCATTCAACTGGGATTGGATTACAACACCTTGGCTGAAGCTCAACGACAGGATCCAGAGTATCAAGCACGTAGGACATCCTGAACATCTCTCCATTGGGAAGACATCCCCCTGGATGACTCCAACACCACCCTCCTCTGTGACGTTAGTACTAGTAGACCGCGACCGTGGATGCCTGCTCCCATGCGCCGACAGGTGTTTGATTTCATTCATGGCCTTTCACATCCCTCACGCCGTTCTACTGCACAGCTGCTGAAGACAAAGTTCATTTGGTAAGGCATTACTAAGGATGCTAAGGATTGGGTCCGCGCCTGTACTTCTTGCCAAACTTCCAAAGTATATCGACACACGGATTCAGGAGTGGGCACCTTTCCTCAACCTCAGTGTCATTTCGCCCACATTCACATCGACGTTGTAGCCCCCCTACCCACATCATAAGGACCTTGTTACCTGTTTACTGTCATCGACCGCTCCACTTGTTGGCCTGAAGCTACTCCTATGGAAGCTTCAATATCTGTCTCATGTACATCTGTTTTACTCTCAGGATGGATAGCAAGATTTTGTATCCCTGAGCATATTGCTTCTAATAGGGGTGCCACTTTCACCTCTCAATTGTGGACATCATTAGCGAATCTCCTGGGCATCACCCTACATTCGACAATTGCCTACAACCCCGCTGCCAATGGAATGGTTGAACATTTTCATCGCACCCTAAAAGCAGCTTTAATATCCTGCTGCAAGGACTCCAAGTGGTTTCCTCAGCTTCCCTGGGTCCTCCTGGGACTAAGGACCACTCCTAAAGATGCCCTGGACGTCTTGGCAGCTCAAATGATGTTGATCGTCACTGTCAAATTTTTTCCTTCTGCAACCTCCTCCGACGATCTCCAGCACATACGTCACGTCATGGGAATATTTTACTCCATGGCGCCAGACTAACAAGCCCCCAGCGAAGCATCACATGCCAACAGACTTGCACTCTGCAACACACTTCTTCCTATGCAACAACACTAGCAAGCCAACTCTAACGCCCCTTTACACGGTCCCTTTCCTTGTCATCCGACACAATCCGAAAGCATTCCTACTAAACATTCGTGGCAAAGAAGACTGGGTCTCTATTGATAGTCTAAAACATTGATATCTCCTGCCAGATGATCCTCCTACAGTTCGCTTCTTTAGAACAGGGTGCCATATTTAACATGTACAGTATGTCATTTTAGGGGGGGAGCCACGTACCATCCGTGTGTTACACGTTCGTACATAGTAACGACATTTTTCTTTTTAGTATATATTATTTTTTGTATCTTCGCTCTCCCCTTGCACTGACAGCAACTTGTAATATCATGTCTGTGTACTTCATTGTTAACTGTATATATATATATATATATATATATATATATATATATATATATATATATATATATATACATATACATATACATATACATATACATATACATATACATATACATATACATATACATATACATATACATATACATAAATATATATATATATATATATATATATATATATATATATATATACATAAATATATATATATATATATATATATATATATATATATATATATATATATATATATATATATATATTATGTATATATATATATATATATATATATATATATATATATATATATATATTTATGTATATATATATATATATATATATATATATATATATATATATATATATATATATATATATATATATATATAAATTAGGAAAAATCTTATGCAACATCCATAATGAACTTATTGAACGACGGTGCCAGAGATTATCAACTTGATCAGGTATAATGAATTTGATAGACCGTGAGTTCCTCTCCAACAAATTGATATGAAAATCACCAGCTGAAGATCAGACAGGGAAACCATACTCAAAATAAGGTAAAGTGAAGGAATTAAAACACTTCTTCAAAATAGATCGATCACCGTAAATCTTAGTCTTTCTCAAAAAGACAATTGTTTGTGTAATTGAAGAAGAAACAAACCTAATATGTTTTTGAAAAACAGATTTGCTGTCAAAAATCATACCTATAATTTTAAAAGTTATACAGTATTAAAAAAAACATTATCAATGCTGAGATCCAGATATTGAGGAGCCACTCTCCTCGACCTACTTACAATCATGCTTTGAGTTTTCATAGGATTCAACTTCATGCCCCATTATTTGCACCATACACTAATTTTAGCTAGATCTATACTATGGGATTCAACAAGCCCAGATCTACATTCAGGAGATAGAATTGACACAAAGAGAGTAGTATCATCTGCATATGCAGCCAGCTTGTTTTCTAAGTCAAACCATATGTTATGTGTGCATATGTATATACATAAATACACACACACATATCTATATCTATATCTATATCTATATCTATATCTATATCTATATCTATATCTATATCTATATATATATATATATATATATATATATATATATATATATATATATATATATATATATATATATATATATATGTTACGACCTGTGTAGGCCGTAGTTCTGGTTCTTTAAACTTTGATTTTTTAAAGGAATCGTAGGCAGTACATTATTTATGTAACACGGTGAACTGAGGGAAGACAGAACAAAAACACTGGAAAAATCTAACAATATTTATTACAATACACTTAAATAAATTCAACCTTGCACCAGGAGTAACAAAAAGCTCCTAAGACAAACAACAATGAGTAAAAAAAAATGTCCTGGAGGACTAATATACAGAGTCCTCTAAATACACAAGGTTGACCTATGTCTAATAATCTTAATCCTAACATAGAAAAACTAAACAGATCAAAAGTATGGCTCATATATTTATCCGGGCCCACAAATATCAACAAACCACTACCCTATTACTAAACAGATAGGAATAAGGAAGACAGGAGAAATGAAAAGGCAGAAAACCTTAAAATTACCTACCTACACACAAACGTTTAAAGCTAAACCAAATACTAGATAATAAAACATAACACAAGGCAGCATACAAATACACATGCCACATACTAAATGCATAAATACTTAGATACCTTCACAAAAGAATTATGCTGAGTCGTAATTTATAGATACATGTAAATAACCCAACACTGTATTAACTATCTGTGAAATAACTCAACAGTACTTATCCATACATGGATTAGACGACAGAGAGGGGACGAACGTTCATCAGCATCAGAGGGAGTATCATTAACACCAGGACGACGGACTGGGCATATCCATAACGATAATGAAAAGATCGTAACTTTACCTGGGTAATGACTCCCTACGTTCCTCCTCACGGACCCTTGGTCCACAGACGAGCAGCGTAACAGATGTGATGACGCTCTTGAATCACGGCAATAGTACCTCCAACAGTGCCGGGACGGAACGACGGCACCGTCTTCCCGCAGAATCCTCAGGCGGGGAAAATAACGCCAAGCAAAGGTCGCAAGTTACACATACACTTGCAGGACGTAACAAGCGAGGTGGCTATCGCAGGTGACGAAACCCCTGCATACGTGGTCCGTGATCCAAAGAAGTGTACAATTTACCGCGGGTGGCTCAAAGACACCAGCGAAATAATCCTCCAAAGGCAACTATTCCTTATGAGGGAATAAAAGACGTCTACCAAGGGCTGCTGAATTAGTATACACGTCTGTGCTCAAGGTACGGTCCGAACTGAACATTCCAGGCAGCAGTAGTCTCGTCCACGGCTCTCACTAAACACCAAACACTCGAAAAAAAATAAAATAAACAAAAGAGTCAATGGCAATTCACTAATTAACGACGAAGGAGGAGCGAAGGTTATCACCGAACTCTTATGAAAAGGGCAGTTAACATTTACTCCTGCCGAAGACCGAATTTATTTATAAACAATTAAATAACCTACTTTAACATAACACCTTCCTCCCCCAAGAAAAATAATTTTCATTCACTAAATGCAAAATTTTTCTTTTAATGATAAGCCACAAGGCTGGACAAATCATCAGAAAATGCAGGGCCACAAAAATAAAGAAAATTCAGGGAAAACACTAAAGCTACTACAAACCACTGATAAGATAAAATATCTTAAACCAAAAAAAAAAAACAAAGTCTTAAACGTAGTATCTACAGTAATAAACCAATCACAAGGTAAAAACATCTTAAACCTAAGCAAAAGGACAAGAACATAGCAAGTTTTAAATACATCATCAAACATTTGGACAGACATTCAATCCTATACCTGTCAACAATAAATTTTAGTAGGCACACAGAGAAGAAAAAAAAAAATATGATATAGAATTATCCACACCAACCTAGGTCCTGGAACAATTTACAAGAGTACAAACCATATACCTGAGCTCAATATATACATACCTCGAAACATGGATGTAACCTCAACACATGCAACCAGGCGAACCGAGAGGGTCCCCAAAAAACAGAGGGAGAGATCAAAATTTAGACACGTGAGAGAGCATCCGGGATGCAATTATCCACCCCTTTAATGTGTTTTATCATTAAATTGAACTCTTGTACCTGAAGGGCCCAACGCAGAATCCTCTGGTTTGATCCCTTCATACGTTCAATGAATACCAACGGATTATGGTCGGTCCAAATTTCTATAGGGAATGAAAAGTTAGTAACATATGGTTTAAAATGTACCAATGTCCGCACCAATGCCAGAGCCTCTTTCTCAATGGTGGAGTACTTTCTTTCCGCCTCTAGTAACTTGCGGCTGTAGTAAGATACGGGGCGTACATCACCATCATCACTCCATTGGAAGAGGACTCCCCCAATTCCTATGTCACTGGCATCCACAGCTATGATGAATGGCTTTGATGGTTGTATGAGATTGTGCTCCAGCATGTATTTAATTTCGTCTTCCACAATGGCACGCTTCTCTGGACTGAGGCGATACGGGCTTTGCTTAACCGGAGAAGCGTCCCCAACATCAACATCATGCTGGAGCAACCTCGTCCTTCCTGGAGAGTCCTGAAATAAGTCAGAAAATTCCATAATTAGGCTTAGTATATCTTGTTTCTGAGGTGCCTCCAGATGCTCTAACCCCTCTTTTAATACACCTAAATTTTGCAAGTTATTACCTAGAGCATCTGAAGGCACCTGGTCCAAAACATCTTCCAAGTTTTCGTCAACAGGTGCAACCACACTCATAACTGGCTCAAAAACAATGGCTAAAGGATCCCGTCTTTCAGAAGAGTAAGATTTCAACCTGTTTATGTGGAAAATTTTACATTTACGTCGAGTTCCAGGGGCTTCAACTTCATAATTGACCTCAGACAACTTTCTCAACACCTTCCAGGGGCCCTTGTACCTGGGTTCAAGGAAGTTGTCTGGGTCTGTGCTTAAAACTAATACTAAGTCCCCTGACTCAAATGAACGTACCTTACACTTCTGATCAAATTTGGTTTTCATCGTAGCTTGGGAAGCAGACAAATTATCTTTGGCATACTTCCAAGCTACGGCTAACTTGGACTTAAGTTTACTAACAACTTCTCCCACCGTACGCTCTCCTCTCTGATTTGCTTCGAGCAATTCATGGAAAATTTCCAAAGGTCCTAGAACCTTGTGCCCAAATATTAATTCAAAGGGACCAACGCCAGTAAAAGAATTGGGAAAATTCCTTATGGCAAAGAGAGCAAAGGAAAGCCCTTTATCCCAATCCTCTCCTTGCTCATAACAATATTTTATTAATATACACTTAAGGGTCTGGTGAAATCTTTCCACCACACCCTGACTCTCAGGATGGTAGGGTACACTGGTAATGTGCTGAATGGCCAGTTCAGCACACTTACTCTTAAATACCCTGCTTGTAAAATTCGAGCTGCAATCTGACTGAATTTTACAAGGCAGTCCATACCTGGAGAAAAACTCCACTAATTTGTCAAACACAGCTTTTGAGGTTATTTTCTTCATTGGAAAGGCCTCAGGAAAACGTGATGCTCTATCCATTGTGGTCAGGAGATGCGTAAACCCTAACTTCGTCCTAGGCAGAGGCCCTACCACATCAATTACCAATTCTGCAAAGGGTTCTCCAATTGAAGGAATTGGGTTAAGAGGAGCCTTGGGAATAAGTTGATTGGGTTTACCCATCACCTGACACACTTCACAAGTTCTTACAAATTTCTTCACCGAAGACTTCATTCCTGGCCACCAAAAACATTTACTCAACCTACAAAAAGTTTTACTTAAGCCTAAGTGGCCAGAAAAGGAGTCCTCATGTGCAAGGCTTAAGATAGCCTCCCTAAACTTGGTAGGTACGACAATTTGTCTTAAACAAGAAGTCACACTTAGTTGATGAGTTAGGGGACGACTGACCCTATACAACAATCCTTTCAAAACCACAAACCTGGGCCTGGTCAAATCGTCAGTATTACCTAACTCGAATGAAAATTCATCTTTTTGGGCCTGTATGAAAGAGAGACGGTCACAATCGGATTTCAATAATTTAAAAATTCCAAAACTAGAACTACTGCTACTACTACTACCTTCTACTAGCCCGGGCTTCTCTACCTCTACTTCTAAATTACTTAAATTTAGGTCATCATCATTATCAGCTTCCGCTGCACGCTTAGCAGAGGCTTGAGTAGTTATTGCCACAGGGCAAGCCGTGACCGAAACAATAGGAAATAATTCCTGCCCCTCTGCACTCAACATATCATTCCCAAGGATTCCGTCTATTCCTGGTATCGGCAGGCTCTCAACTACCGCCAGCTCAGTAACCTTATGATACCCTGGGAAGGACAGCTCCACCCTTACTAAAGGAGCAGATACCACCGTATCGGGAAATCCTCCCAGGACCACGTATTCTCCAGTATAGGGAACTAAGTTAGACAAGGACCCTGCCAACACCAAAGATCTAGCGGATCCTGTGTCCCTCAAGAACTTAACATAAAGTGTAGAGGTCTCAGATTTCAATTTTCCTGGGTAGACATATTTGTTAAATGGTCATAAATTACCAGTGGACTCACACAATACAGGTTTTACTTTACCTACATCTGGTTCACTACTAACCTGGGGATCAACAGTTTTACCATTCTTACTCTCTGAAATAGAATTATTTGAAATTAGCGAGATTGGCGTAGGCTGATTAACATTATTTTGACTCTTATTTTGATTCTTTTAGAGGTAACGGCTCCTGGCTCTACATTCAGCTTGTCGATGCCTTGGCTTATTACACCAAAAGCAATTACCTCTAACTTGATTAGTTTTACCCGAATTGCCACGGTTAGAAAAAACCAGTGTGTGCCCACCACTCAAGTCCTTTCTGAAGCCACTACCAACATGATTACTCATGCTACTATTTGGGGTACTAGATTGGTTTTTAAAGGGATTATTCGACTTAGAAGACAAATTACTATTATTATTAGGGTATGAGGACGAGAAGTTACCTGACCCAGCCCGATGGGTCAGGACAAACTCATCAGCTACCTGAGCCGCCTTGGACAAAGTTAAAATTTTAGAGTCCTCCAGATGAACCCTCAATTCTTTACTACACACCTTCTTAAACTCCTCCATTACCATCAGTTCCCTCAAGGAAGAGAAGGAAGCAACTTGACGACTTTTCAGCCAGTTGTCAAACTGCTCCTCCTCGAGACGAGCGTACTCAACATAAGACATAGAATTGGGCTTGACAGTGGTTCGGAAACTCCGGCGATAGGCCTCAGGGACCAAATCATAAGCCCTGAGAACCAAAGCCTTTACTTTGTCATAATCTCTGGCAAGGCCCTCTTCCAATGCATTATACACCCGCAGTGCCTTGCCCGTCAATCTACACTGTATGAGTACCGTCCACATTTCTGTGGGCCAAGACAACCGGGTGGCAACCCTCTCAAAAGCTTTAAAAAAATTCTGGTATGCTCCCCTCATCAAAAACTGGAATTAACTTTAGTGCACCCGAAATATTAAATTTGTCTGATGATGAGCTATAGGGAGAACTAACATGATTAAGGGACCCTTGCACCTTGGCCAACTCAAGCTTAAGCTGGAGCAACTCAATCTCATGTTTCCGGGCCCTCTCGTCCTCCTCAAACTGCAGCTTAAATAACTCAATTCTCTTACAAATTACATGGAACTCCTCCTACCCCATTACATGAGCAGAAGGTGTTACAATGGTTGGGAACAGCCTCCTCAGCTAAAAAGGGGTTAGTTGAAATATTAACATTTTTAACAGCCCTGGCCGGAGTAGGAAAATTGGCCGGACTTCATACATAACCTTTACTGCAGGGGAATCAGCGAAAAGGGACAAACCAGGATTTATGCTCACATCATCGACTATGGATCCTTCTTGGTCCGACCCAAAATCAGTGCCACTCTCAAAATCACTGGCTAGGCCGCTAGCTACCTCATTACCCTCAGCCAAATCTTCGGACACTTTTTCCTTAACCAGTTTTAACAAATTGGCCCGAGTGTCAGAGGACTTATGAGGGATCTCCAACCACTGGGCACACTGTACCAAATAAGCCCTTGTCAAAACTCCTAAATATTTTAAACAGTCAGCCGAACCCAAGAATTCCGACGGGTCAAACGTAAAGTCCTTCATTTTGATGAAAATAATATCCTATGGGGAAGGAAAGCAAGCGAACCAAAAATCAAATATCAACAATAAATACTGTCACATCACTCCAGAGCTTAACTGCTCCCCCAAACACCGAGTACACCTGCGTACGATCCTGTCACGGTCGCCAATTGTTACGACCTGTGTAGGCCGTAGTTCTGGTTCTTTAAACTTTGATTTTTTAAAGGAATCGTTGGCAGTACATTATTTATGTAACACGGTGAACTGAGGGAAGACAGAACAAAAACACTGGAAAAATCTAACAATATTTATTACAATACACTTAAATAAATTCAACCTTACACCAGGAGTAACAAAAAGCTCCTAAGACAAACAGCAATGAGTAAACAAAATTGTCCTGGAGGACTAATATACAGAGTCCTCTAAATACACAAGGTTGACCTATGTCTAATAATCTTAACCCTAACATAGAAAAACTAAACAGATCAAAAGTATGGCTCATATATTAAGCCGGGCCCACAAATATCAACAAACCACTACCCTATTACTAAACAGATAGGAATAAGGAAGACAGGAGAAATGAAAAGGCAGAAAACCTTAAAATTACCTACCTACACACAAACGTTTAAAGCTAAACCAAATACCAAATAATAAAACATAACACAAGGCAGCATATAAATACACATGCCACATACTAAATGCATAAATACTTAGATACCTTCACAAAAGAATTATGCTGAGTCGTAATTTATAGATACATGTAAATAACCCAACACTGTATTAACTATCTGTGAAATAACTCAAAAGTAATTATCCATACATGGATTAGACGACAGAGAGGGGACGAACGTTGTTCATCAGCATCAGAGGGAGTATCATTAACACCAGGACGACGGACTGGGCATATCCATAACGATAATGAAAAGATCGTAACTTTACCTGGGTAATGACTCCCTACGTTCCTCCTCACGGACCCTTGGTCCACAGACGAGCAGCGTAACAGATGTGATGACGTCTTGGATCACGGCAATAGTACCTCCAACAGTGCCGGTGTAAAGGATTCAAGTTACCCCCCGTTTCAAATTACCCCCCCGTAACTTGAAACCGGTTTCAGATTACCGGGGGGGGGGGGGGTAGTTTGAAACCGGTTTCAAGTTACCCCCTCTGTTTTCAAGTTACCCCCTCATCAGAATGATAAATAATTCATGTGACATCGCAAATATGTATCATGCATTTATTGTTGGCTTCGCAGCAGTAGGAAAGGTAGTTTAATCTGGTATTTAAGACCAAAAATTGTGTATTTGTGAATTATATGACACGTTAAAAGTCACAGACTGTAATTCAAGGTTTTGTGATAAAGGCGAGGTAAAATTTTATTTTGTTTCTGTTCGTGTGATTGTTGATATTTTCGTATTTAAGACCTAAAGTGTCATATAATTCCCTAATTCACAATATTTGAAGTTACAGACTTTCATTTAAGGTTTAGTGATCACGGCGAGGTAAAACTTTATTTTATTTCAGTGTGCGCGTGATTGTCGAGATTTTATTTTTTTTTTAATTTTTAATTAGCTGGCCTTATCTTTAAATTAAACACAAACTATGACGCATCTAACTTTATACAAAACAATTATTAAGTAAAAAAAGATAGATATTACCCGTAAAAATATTTGAAATCAAAACCATCATAATGAACCCTGTTTTAGCATTACATGGAAAAAAATATTTACTAAATTAAATAATTAGAACAAAAGTGGGAAAATGGTAATGAAATTGTTAAATTTGGAATTGACCAAACAATAAAACGTGTCACAGATGCAGCCAACTTATAAAAAACGACTTTGTTTCAGATTTGCAAGGCAAATTGGGTCAAGGGTATTAAGCATACTGATAACATTATAAAGGAAGACATGAAAATGGTCTGAATGAACTAATTTATTGAATCTTTTGTGATAGCACTAACTTCATCTGACGAAGTCACCATAACCACGTTTGCTAATATAACCTTTGTTGTAAAGAAATTAATTTTGTCGATTAATTAGATAAATTCTAAAACAATACAATCACCCACGTAAATATACCATATTAAACATAGTTAATTAAATCCTTTGTAAAGAATCCTGTCTTTTAATAATCAATCAGAATTGAGAAATGAATTCATTTGATATCAAAATTAAGATTATTTCTGTTAGTATGTTAATCGTTTTATAACAATTTTGCTATTTGTTATATTTAAGAGTTTCAACTTGTCACCACGTGGTTGCAAACAAAAAGAACGAAGGAAACAATTTAGGGAGAGTATCAAATTA
>NC_090751.1:50734176-50736676 GCF_036898095.1 Palaemon carinicauda
TCTGCTTACAGTTAAATACATCAGCCAATAGGTTGCCATCTGGTTCAAGTAAAGGAGTCCAGATTTCAAGATAGCCCACCACTTATGTTTCTGGGTTGCACCACAAAGGGTTTTTTTTATGGTTAATTTGTATTACTGTTCAGTTGAAAAATAAACTCTCTGAGCAAAATCTCTAAGCTGAATACAATTATTCCAAGTCAAATCTGATCTATTACCCATCTGTTACCTGCAACTCCAAAAAAGGCACTACTACAATCATCATTATAGGTTTGTGGTGGCCTGTTGGTAAAGTCCTTGGGTGCTGATCGCCAGACAGGGGCTCGAATCACACTCAATTTCATTAGTTCCTTTGGTCGCTCCAACTTCACCATCGTGATGAGAAAAGGATGTGGTTTTAGGGGTAGTCTATAAATCTATCTGCTGAGTTATCAGCAGCCATTGCCTGGCCCTCCTTGGTTCTAGCTTTGGTGGAGAGAGGGCTTTGGCACCGATCGTATATAAAGTTAGTTTTTTTTAGGGCATTGTCTTGCTTGAGAGGACAATATCACTCTCTCTTGCCTCTGCCATTCATGAAAGGCCTTTAAAACCTTTAAACTTGGGTATATTTTTCACAGGGTATCTTAGCACACAAGAAGAGACATGCTTAATAATTATGTTGACTAGATTCTCACTCATAAGAACAACAGGATCAACACTATTACACAAATGTGACCAATTCAAGCCCAATATAGCATTCAAAAGCCCATACCAGTCTGCTTGAGCTTTTATGTAAATCTTACACGATTATGACTCATCCGGTACTGGCTGCTCTGTCTTCATTTCTAATGAAATCAAGTCGGTGTATACGAGATCCAAGAAGTTATCAGTCCTGTGAGAAGCTTCGCTAGTGATTTGCTCACAGCCTGATTCAGAGGCTCTTAAGCCATGGCGATCAGTAGGAGGAACCGAATTTAACCACTCCCTATGGTGAGTAATGATATTGCCAACAAAAACAAAGAGGCATATCTATCATCTTCTTGTATACTAGCAATAATGGTAAGGAGACAATCGAATATAGAATCTACCATCGGCCACAAATAGTAGTTATGGCTCCCATAATCTTTTATTTCCTAAATATCATAACATCTACATTCATAGTACGACATATTAGGAGCAGGGTGCTCTGTCCCAAGATACGCCGCCATTCTCTTAGCTCTATGAATGGCATCCCGTTTCAAAATTATTGGCTTCTGATAAACCAGTTATAAGGAGGTCAGATGAGTGCCATAGAAAACAAAGTTTCTAACCATTAAAGAATGTCATACTGTTTCGACGCAACTGTAAGGTCTTGAGTATTTGCATGCAGACCACGAATATTACAATGCAATAGACGCGATAAACGAAGTCTACGACGCACTGGTCCCGGAATTCGCTTAATGTCTCCAAATATATGAGAAAATGTCATTTAGGAACTGAAAATCGTTCTCCAATTCCATTTGCGTTAAAGTTTGGGTCAGTTTGGTGATAATGAACGCTCGTGTACGAAAAGGCATAAAACCACAGGTAGTCAAGCTCTTACACTCAATGATGAACTAACATGACATCAAACACGAGAGAAATTATTTAGAAAATTTAAAGGCTAATGAAGGAGGGAATTCTATTGTATTATTGTTTTTGGATTTATAATTTCGAAATGTATCCAGATATATTATCTAATGTGAAAGTTATTCTGAAATTTGATTTTGTGTTATATTTTTCGTTATGAACCCAGAGTAGTGTGAAAGAACATATATTCGAATTTCTATAAATTACAAGAGGAAAATATTGTATACTTCACTAGTGCAGTTTCTGGAAACGCCACAATACGGACAAAATCGTTTCATCCATTATAAGAATTCAAAAAGAAAAAAAAAAGAAAAATGATTTCAAATGGAATCTGACGTCCTCCGACGCATGTACTTGATTAAAATCCCAAGTGACATGAAAGGAGAATTGTAATGATCTGAAATGAAATACCTAAAAAAAGATTAAGTTTTGCAAACGTGTTTATCGGAATATTTTGAGGAGTTTTGTAAAAATGATCTGGAATGTTTTTAGTCACAGTAACATCTCTAGCTAGCGTCTAGAATTCAACTTTCAAAGGAAAATGAAGGGAGAGAAAAAGAAGAAAACATAGAAAAACGAGAAAAAGATAAGAAAAGAAAAACCGTTATTTCATTAGCATTTTCCTCTGGATATTGATGTAGACTTGGAAACTTAGTTTGTCCTGAATACTGAAGCTATACTTATAAAAACACCAATTCCGACGAAGACTTTAGCCCCTGTTTTATTTTACAAGAAATAAATGAATAGATATTCGTATCCATTACTTGTTAATAGAAGCAAATAAATCTATTCAACGAAGATACGACGGAATATTTCTAGAAACTAGTTTCCTTCTCTCTCTCTCTCTCTCTCTCTCTCTCTCTCTCTCTCTCTCTTACTTACTATGAAATATTACGATCTCTCTCTCTCTCTCTCT
>NC_090751.1:50741676-50764176 GCF_036898095.1 Palaemon carinicauda
TTTCTTTAAAGTGGTAATATGTTCATACCCGTGACAGTATGTGTTAGTAATTCGGTGATTTATTGCCAGAGTGTTAGTGATTCGGTGATCTATTGACCTAGTGTTAGTGATTCGGTGATTTATTGACCTAGTGCTTAGTGATTCGGTGAATCAACCATAAAGGGATAGAGATTTATTACTTCTGCGGTTTAGCCATTGGTGATTCAATGGTTTAGCGAAAGTGATACAGTGATTCGGTGACAGTGACTCGGAAAGTGTTCGTAGTGGACCAAAAGTGCTCTTTGTGATCCACCATGTCTTTCAACATCGAGAAGTTTTTTGAGGACCCTCGGGGGCACCTCTAATCATTCAAAGATGCCAAGAAAAACGACCTGCGAAAGATTGCTGAGCAAGCAGGGATTCCTGTATTGCCCTCCATGGTGAAAGCGGAACTACTGGGTAGAGTTTTGGATTTCCTGGTAGCCAAAGCTTCCATTTCATCAGAAGAAACTGCTTCCCTTCGACCTCTTACATTAGGGAGAGGCGTAGCTAAGGGTATAGAGGATCCAGAATTGGTGAAGCTCAAGTTGCAGCTTAAATTGGAGAGAGAGAAAAAGGCAGCTCGTCAAGTTGAATATGAGCAGAAAGAAAGGATTATAGCCTTGGAATGACAGGAAAGAGAAGAAAAGATAAAGATGGAGAGACAGCTAGCCAATATCAGGTTGGACGAGAAAGGCAAAGAGAGAGAACTTGGCGAATGTTTTTCCCTCACTAAGGCTCTTAAACTCCTACCCCCGTTTGATGAAAAAGAACCAGATGTGTTCTTTGGTATTTTTGAGGACACAGCCACAACTTTCCATTGGCCAGAAGATCAATATGTTCTACTCATTCGGAGTGCACTGAAAGGCAAGGCTACTCATATAGCTTCGCAAATGCTAGAGGAACGAGATTACTATGTCCTGAAGAAAGCTGTCCTTGATGCCTATACCAATACAGCTGAAGGGTATAGACAAAGGTTCAGGAACTCCATAAAAGGAACCACCCAAACTTATTTGGAATTGTTTCAGGTCAAATTAAAACAGTTTAAAAAATGACTAGAATCTGAAAACATAACTACCTTTGAACAATTACAGAACTTTATGGTATTAAAGGAGTTTTTGAGGAGAATTTCTTCCAACATTTCTATGTATATCAGAGAATGGCAGGAGAAGGAGGGGAAGAAAGCGGCTCTTCTTGCTGATGAATATCACCTAATCCATAAGGTCAAGAAACATAACTCTACAGATTAGGCAAGTATAAATATTGTTGCTTCTGTAAACAGAAGGGACATGCCATAAAAGACTATCCTAACCACCGCTGTCAATTTTCTAAGGTTATGCAGACTTCTCAGCAAACACCAGGGAACAGACCAGAGACTACTCAGAGCAAAAGCCAAAGAAGGATTGCTCTCCATTGTTCTCAAGTCACAAATGACTTCTCGGATTTCCTTTGCTCTGGTACTGTCAATAATTACCCTGTAAAGTTGTTAAGGGACACAGGATCGTCACAAACTATAGTATGTGGTAAATTGAAACCTCTGACCCAGCCTACTAATGAATATGTTACCATCACTGATTTATCCAGTAAATTAGTGTTACCTGTGGTTGATATGTATATAGATTGCCCTTACTTAACTGGAAGAACCGAAGTAGCCTTACTGGATAGAGATTTGCCTTGTGAGAAAGCTGATATTTCTCAACCAGTGTGTGTTATAGAAAATGAGCAGAACCAACAGGAAGTTCTACCTTGGCAAGCCACCACTCGTTCTGCTGCTACTAAAGCTGCAATTGAAGCTCCCACTGATGACGACACCTCAAACTCCTCGCCGAGCTTAGCAGACTTGGTTGGTCTCCATCATGATGATTTTGTCAATCTTCAGAGATCAGATGATAGCCTTAAGGATTGCTTGAATAAGATTGAAAATCCCTCAGATAAGAGCCATAAGTTACCCTTATTTTATCAAGAAAATAATATCCTCATGCATCATTACAGGTTCCCTACACTAACTGACAAAGACTCGTGGCGCGACTGTCATCAACTGGTTGTACCTGGCAGCCTCCGATCTTCAATCATGAAATTAGCCCACTCTGCTGAGAGTCATCTAGGCGTCACGAACACATACAGGCTCCTCCTAGAAGATTTCTACTGGCCCAGAATGAAGATGGACGTAAAGAGTTTTGTAGAGAGGTGTCATGTGTGCCTAGTTTCCGGAAGGCCTAATGAAAAGATAACACCAGCCCCTCTAGTGCCCATCGTGGTCCCTAATACACCTTTTGATAAAATAATTATAGATTGTGTTGGGCCTTTGCCAAAAACTAGCCGGCGTAATGAATATATACTAAGTGTTCTTTGCCCCAGTACTAGGTTCCTTCTAGCATTTCCACTTAAAAATATCTCTTCTGATTAAAGTTTTCACATTGTTTGGTTTTCCTAGAGAACTTCAATACGATAGAGGTACCAAATTTACCAGTACATTGTTCCAGAGTGCTCCCCATCAGTTTAACATCTCTAATGTTCTCTCTTCAGCCTATCATCCTCAGTCCAATGGGGCCTTAGAGAGGGTTCACCAGACTCTTAAGAATTTGCTATGACTCTATGGAATGGAAACAGAGAAGGAATGGGATGAAGACCTAGACTTACTTCTGTACATACTTTGTAGCGTACCATATGAGTCTACAGGAGTTTCTCCATTCGAGATGATGTTTGGACGAAGACCCAGGTCCAACTTCAGCATGATAAAAGAACAAATACTAAAAGGTTCTAGGAAAGAAAATCAGGTAAGCCTTCCCCAATACTTGAAGACCTTGGAGGAAAAGTTGTTGTATATCCATGCCTTCACTCAAAAGAACTTGCAACATGCTCAAGAGCTTATGAAGGATAGGTATGACAAGAAGGCAAAGGTAAGAGAGTTTAAGTGTGGAGATAAGGTGCTGGTATATCGCTGCGTACCTGGCTCCTCCTTGAGAGAGAAATTCATGGGACCTTATGAGATTATCATGCGGACCACAAAAATAAATTATATAATTGCAACTCCTGACAGACATAAGTCTACTCAGCTTGTACATGTGAACTTGATAAAACCCTATCATGAATCTTCCACAGGTATAGTTAATCATGTAATTCATGACTTTAAATCTGCCAAGTAGAGTTTTTCACTAACATCTCTTAATCATAGGTCACAGAATGAGATGCAGAATGAGGTGCAGACTCCTACCGAAGTTGGTACAGAGGTGAGCAATGAGGATGAAGAGACTGATTTCAGTGTGAAGTCTACTGTGTCTTGGAAGGACATGAACAATTCGGAAATTCTAAAGTCCCTTCCCCAGTTCCTAGACTATTCACCCAATCAAAAGAAAGACTTGAGTGTACTCATTGGCAAGTATGCATCAATTTGTTCAGATAGGCCTGGAAGTTGCTCCAAAGTAAAGCATGATGTGGTACTAGAACCTAATACAAAACCCATCAGCCAATCTTTTTACAGGGTATCTCATCGTCATCTGCCTATCTTAAAACATGAAATGGAATACTTACTGGAACATAACCTCGCCAAGCCCAGTACCTTCCCATGGGATTCTCCATGCATTCTGGTAGGGAAAGCCAACAATACCTACCATATGTGTACTGATTATAGAAAACTTAATTTAAAGACTGTAAAAGACTCTTACCCGTTGCCCAGAATAACTGATATAATAGGTTCCGTCAGTAATGCTAAATATTTATCTCAAATAGACCTGCTGAAAGGCTACTACCAGATTAAGCTAACAGAAAGGGCCAAAGAAGCTTCAGCATTCATCACTCCTTTTGGTTTGTTTAAATATAATGTATTGCCATTTGGCCTACCCAATGCCCCAGTTACATTTCAGAGGACTATGCAAGACATCATCAGGGGATTTCCCCATGTATATATGTACCTGGATGACATTGTCGTAGCAACCACTACCTGGGAAGAACACCTGAGAATACTAACTTCCCTCTTCGAAAGATTAAGGGAGGCAAACTTGACCATCAACCTTGCAAAGAGCTCCTTTGGTAAAGGTCAGGTAACTTATCTTGGTCACATCATAGGCAGTGGCACTATTGTCCTTTAGGATGTGAACATTGGTGCCATCCAGGAATATCCAGAACCAAGGAATAGGAAAGAGCTTAAGACATTTTTAGGCAAGGTGTCATACTATTCCTGATTTTGCCCAAACTTTTCAACAATCACTGCTCCACTTTTTGCTCTAACTTCAACCAAAGTACCTTTTAAGTGGACATGTAATCATAACAGGGCCTTTGATCAGCTGAAACTATTTATGATTTCCAAGCCACTTGACAAGCTCCTGACTTCACCAAACCTTTTTTTGGGGCTCATGCCATGTCGTCCTGATGGAAGTTCCTAAAGGGTAGCTTCCTTGGGTATATATAACTACGTCGATATTCCCAGAGAATTTACCTTAAGGTACCCAGAATTCTAGCTCCTGGAGCGAATATCCCTAATAAAAGAACCAGGGATATCGCGAAATATCAGAGGATGTATTCTTGACACGCCACATAGCAATCTGCACCCCGAACAGAGTTAACACTTCAAAGGGGTCAATTAGCAAGAAAACGAAAACGAGAAAGAAAGGAGAGCCGCTCGCAAGGTATCTCTCCTCTTCCGTTTCGTAAGCGTGCATTGCGCCGCTCACGACGCCATCTATATTCCTTTTTGCGTAGCTCAACAACTCGGTGTTTTTTCCCTGTGTTCTCGCAATTCTTGGATTATTTCAACTTATAATGCTTTCTCCAACTTCTTCTGCTTCTGATAAGTTGAGTATTATTTCTTTTATGTATAAATGTAAGCTCTTGGTAATTTTAAAAGTGATTTGATAGTGATATCGTTTTTACAAGAGCTGTTGCCTACCGGAGGCGTCCTGGATGCTGTCGCTCGCTAGGTATGAGTTATTTAGTTAGCCAGAGCGACGTTCCCGGCTGTTTTGCTTTAATAATTTTAGCTGTTTAGCGTTACATAGGATTTCTTTATATGATGCTTTTAGTATTTTTGTTTCGGCGAAGGATTCGCCGATTCTGGCCTACGCTAGACCTTATAGCCTAGTCGTTTGGCCCTAGTACTTTCCTGCATGATATTCAGATTTCCGAGTGTTTAAAAATTTTATTGAAGCTTTAGGCAGTTTTATACATTTAAGATTATGTTGATTTTCTTCCAAGATAGTATACGAGTGAGTTTCGGTGATTTAGGTAATCGATTCTCTTTGCGCCTAGGCTAGTTGTCTATGGGGCCTTAGTATACTTTCTCACTCTCCCCGGTTGCTCTCTTCTCTTCAGAGAAGGTGTGCAATCCCTTTCCCTCTGTTTAAGCCTTGGGCTTAACCCTAATGGTTTATCTGAATTGACTTTAGATACAACTATATTAGGGTGTTTCTGTTCCTTCCTGTTTCCAGTAAGTCTGGCTTCAAGAAGGGGGCAGGACATCAGAGTTCTTAGTCTGAGTCTGTTTCTGTCTAGCTTGTGGTTGAGATTCCCTTGCTAGACTGTCAACAGACATAGGAGGCTTAGCCTCCTTAGTTCACTTTCGAAGGTTTCTGTACGAGATGATTCCTTCTCTTTGTGATCTAGCAGACTAGTCCAGTGTTGTTGTTCTCGGTGTGGAGGATAAGATCTTCTTTTCTGTGAATAACAACGCCTTCCTTGCTTTGGTTCCGAGGGAGTTGGCAAGTATTGCTGGCCTCCCTCCTCGGATCTCCCCTAGGCTAAGATGAGTTTTCTTGGCTGCGGGTGATTCATTATTAGAGCAAGGTTGGCAGGACCCTCTTCTCCCTTTCCCCCTCTGTCCTTTGTGATGACCTAGCCATTGCATTCCTGTCCGTCATTCTACATCTGTACCTAGCATAGGTTAGGATGTGGGGTTGACTCAGTCCCTTGCCGGCCGGCAGTGTGTGCCGGCCGGCAAGGGTCTTCTGCTTTGAGTACTGCCCGGACCTCCCTTGGCCTCTCATCCATGTTTGTCTGTAGAGCCAGATGGCATTGGTTAGGAAGCCTGAAGTTATATTCTCCCCTTCCTTTTGTGCACTCTTTCGGGTTGCCGGGTTATGAGGTAGTACAGTCTCTTATCCCGGCATCCATTCTGTTTCTCTTCTGGTGTTGTACCCCAGCCCGGCTGCCGGCCTGAGTGGCCGGCAGCCGGGCAGTCGGAGTTCTCTGGTTCTTTTGCTGCCGGCCAGCATTGGTTGTATACCTTTGCCGGCCGGCTATATATCACACCATTGTCTGCTGGCCGCTACGATTAGTGGCCGGCAGCCGGGTGCTATCTTGTGTAGTTGCCGTCCGGCAGTCATTGTCGGCCGGCACATGCATTTGAACCAGCGTTCTTCCACCTTTTAGTTCATAAGTAGTATACTTTGGAACTAGTTAAGGTGTGTGCCGGCACATTACCTTCTATACTGTAGCCAGTATTTGTCAGTATAGTATATACTGTAGGGAGAAAACTATAGTATAGTATTTGTTACAACACTAAGTTTTTCTAACACTTTTGTGTTGTCTCGCACAACCCTTTGGTGTAACCTTACAGATAAAGAAAGTGAGGTCTTTCTTGTCTACTATCCAGCATTTTAAGATCATTTTTTGGGTGTGAGCTACACCTGTTTCCTCTGGAAATTATTCATTGGTTGCTCTAGAATAGATTAACCATACTATTTTATTATCTGGAAGGTTGCAGCAATTGACTGTGCGGGAAATACAAGTGTGTGTCTTTCCTTTCTAGTTTAGTTGTGCTAAGCTATGTATATCCAGTGATACGTAGTTCACCTGATACTCATGGAATTTTCTTCTCTTTACAGGAGGACCATCCAAAGTGTGGAAGCGTTTTCTGCAACGTCCGCAGCAAGAACTTGTTTTGTGTAGGAGGCACGCAGCATGTATTGGGACCGGCAGGTATGTACCGTGTGCACAAACCTGATTACTGAGGCTTTTGATTCCCCTAAGACGGCGGAGTCAAGGGACGCAGCAAGGGAGAAGCTTCGTACCTGGGTAAGGGGCTTTCAGAAGAACACTTCTAGGCCCTATCTTCCAAGTGAGAAGATGAGGGCTTACCTTTTCCCCAGGGCGTCAGCTGATGCAGTGATTCCCCAGCCTCAAGTGGAGATGCCAGTGGTTCAGATCCCTGTGGATTCTGAAGTCGCGGACGCCCTGCAGGACATCCAATTGAACGATAGGATGTCGGAGGTGTCCGAGCGTCTGGAAGATGACCTTCAGGCAGAAGACCAGGATGAAGAGCAGGCTTCAGACAATGAAGAGGAAGAGTTCGACGAGGTGTCGGCTACTCCGGTTCAGGCCCCTGAACCTATTCCCTCAACATCGTCCTCTCTCCCAGATGAGCTGGGAAAGACCCTTTCCTCCATCGTTGGAATGATCCAACAGATGCAGAGGGAGAATAATGAGAAGGCGGCTGCAGTGGAGCTGGAGATGCGGAGACTTGCAGCATCACGTGGGCCCCAGAAGAAGCTCAGCGTGAAAGACCTTCCCTTGTGCTCAGATGTTAACCCTTGGAAGTATGCTGAGCACATGCCTATGTCGACAGGAAAAATCGTCATTTCGGAGAAGTTGGGCCCAGTCCCCCTTGAGGAGGTGGAATTCTGGCCCAGCAAGGAGTCGTATCCGGACTGTTATGTACGTCTAAGGAAGGAACCAGCCTCAAAGGAAGAAACAGAGCCGAAGGAGGTCATAGTTTTGGACCACGCTAAGGCTCAAGCTTTATTGTCAAGCTCGATGAAAGAGAGGGGCTTCTCAAACTCGAAGGTACCTGCTTTGAGTAAGAAGCACCCTTCCTTTGTGTCCTCTCCTTTAGAGCCTTCCCCTTTATGCAGAAAGGGTTTACGGCTGTGCTGAAAGCAGTCGAGGCAGGTAAGCCATGCCCCTCCTTGGAGGAGTGTAAACCTCTGTCTTTGGCCCTACCTATGGACCACAAGGACTGGAAGGACGTCCATCTTACCTTCTCAGTCGGGAAGTTGGAGGCTGATATTGCCGGACGTCAGTTCGGTGAGAACCTCCCCAAGCTGTCTGACTTTCTTTTGCGAAGGGAGCTTGAGACAAAAGAAAGACTTGCTGCCTCAATGTCTCATCAAACGACTCTGGAGACAATGGCAAGTGACTCCAAGGTCCATGAGATGTTCATGGTAGTGGCTAAGACACACCTAGTCACAGTGACGAAGGACCTTTATAGCTTCATCAAAGCTAGGAGGGCTTGTAGGGAGTTCGTGTTCGCCTCGGCTGCGGTGAGGCACGAGCCAAGGAAGCTAATCTCCTTCCAACATTTGGGGCAAAGACCTCTTCCCTAGTGAATCGGTCAAGGAGGCTGTAGATAAGGCCGCCACGGAGAATAGATACCTTCTCCAGAAGTGGGGCCTATCCCTCAAGAGAAAGTCTTCCCTGGATGAGGGTCCCCAACCAAAGAGGAAGACTAAGAAGACTAGGCTACCCTCTCGGCCAGCCAAGCCATTCAGACAGCAGCAGCGACAGCAATTTCCTATGCCTACAGTGCCCCAGATGGTGGCACAAACCCCGACCAAGTACCAGTGGGTACCCCAAGCCGTGTCGACGCGGTCTCCGGCATTTAACCCAGCGTTCGAAGGGCAGTCAACTACCTTTCGAGCGAAGCTTAGAGGAGCAGCCAGAGGTTCGTCTAGACGCCCCTCAAGGGGGAGGGGATTCAGGGGTGGTCGCAGTCAAGGAGGCAAGGCCTCAGGGCAACAGCAGTCAAAGTGAGATGATACCGGTAGGAGGGAGACTTCAGAATTTTCGGGATCGGTGGACCTTTGATGCCTGGGCCCACAGCCTACTCAAGAATGGACTGGGTTGGAGCTGGGACAGCACTCCACCCCCGTGCCCTCGATTTTTCTAACACTCCACCCCCGTTCTGGAGGAGTACATTCAAGAACTGTTGGAAAAAAGGGTAATCCGAAGGGTAAAGTCCATCAAATTCCAAGGGAGGCTGTTTTGTGTTCCCAAGAAGGACTCAGAAAAACTCAGAGTCATTCTGGACTTGTCGCCACTCAACAAGTTCATTGTGAACTGCAAGTTCAAGATGCTAACACTGCAACACATAAGGACCTTACTGCCCAAGAGGGCATTTACCGTCTCCATAGATTTGTCAGACGCCTATTGGCACGTTCCAATCAATCGTCAACTCTCCCCCTACCTAGGGTTCAAGCTACATCGAAGAATCTACGCCTTCAGAGCCATGCCATTCGGGCTAAACATAGCCCCAAGGATCTTCACGAAGCTTGCGAGCGTAGCTCTCAAACAATTACGCCTAAAGGGAATCCAGGTGGTAGCCTACCTGGACGACTGGCTGGTGTGGACAGCATCCAAGACAGAATGTTTGCAAGCTTCCCTACAGGTGATCCAGTTCCTAGAGTATCTAGGCTTCAAGATCAACAGAAAAAAGTCTCGACTTTCTCCATCTCAAAAGTTCCAGTGATTGGGAATCCACTGGGACCTAGTGTCACACCAACTCTCCATCCCGGCGAAGAAGAGGAAGGAGATAGCTGGTTCTGTCAAGAGACTTCTGGATTCCGAAAGGATATCAAGACGCGAACAGGAGAGAGTGCTGGGCTCTCTCCAGTTTGCTTCAGTAACAGACCCGGTGCTAAGAGCACAGCTAAAGGATGCAACCGGAGTTTGGAGAAGTTATGCATCAAACGCGCGAAGAGATCTGATAAGACCATTTCCGCTTCGTCTACGTACGCTTCTCAGGCCTTGGTCCCAAGTCAGGCAACTAAAGAAGTCGGTACTTCTTCAGCCACCTCCCACCTCGTTGACTATTCACACAGACGCCTCGAAGGAGGGGTGGGGAGGTCATTCTCATCGGAAGAAGGCCTAAGGGACTGGTCCAATCTATTCAAGACATTTCACATAAACTTTCTGGAAGCTATGGCAGTACTCCTTACCTTGAAGAAAGTCTCCCCTCGTCGCTCGATCCACATAAGGTTGGTGCTGGACAGCGAGGTGATTGTGAGATGCTTGAATCGACAAGGATCGAGGTCACCACCACTCTATCCAGGTTCACACCAATAGAGTCGGAATGGTCCCTAGACGCAGGATCATTCTCCTTCATCTTGAGTCAAGTCCCAGAACTGCAGATAGACCTCTTTGCGACGAAAGATAACAAGAAGTTACCCCTTTACGTGTCCCCGTACGAGGATCCCTAGGCGGAAGCAGTGGACGCGATGTCCCTCGACTGGATCAGATGGTCCAGGATTTACCTGTTCCCTCCTCACAACCTTCTGTTGAGGGTCCTCAACAAACTGAGATCTTTCAAGGGAGTAGCGGCAATAGTGACTCACAAGTGGCCGAACAGCGTGTGGTTCCCTCTGGCATTGGAACTACGGCTGAAGTGTCTACCGTTACCAGATCCAGTTCTGACCCAGCGAGTTCAGAAGTCGACTGTCTGCGCTTCATCACAGAAAACCCAGAACCTGCAGCTCATGATTTTCTCTCCCTAGCGGTGAGAAAACGTTTTGGGATTTCGAAAGACAGTATAGACTTCCTGGAGGAATATAAGTGCAAATCTACTAGAAGGCAATATGAGTCATCATGGAGGAAATGGGTGGCCTTTGTCAAGGCAAAGAATCCGCAAAAGATATCGACGGACTTCTGCTTATCTTTCTTCATCCACCTCCATGGTCAAGGGTTAGCAGCCAACACAATATCAACGTGTAAATCTGCTTTGACAAGACCCATTTTATATGCCTTCCAGGTCGACCTCTCTAACGATATTTTTAATAAAATTCCGAAAGCCTGTGGTAGGCTCAGACCATCAGCACCTCCAAAGCCCATTTCATGGTCTTTAGATAAAGTTCTTCATTTTGCTTCGCTGTTGAACAATGAGGAGTGTGCTTTAAAGGATTTGACCCCAAAAGTTATTTTCCTATTTGCACTCGCGTCGGGGGCCAGGGTTAGTGGAATTGTAGCCCTCTCGAGAGAGGAGAGTCGTGTTCAGTTCTTGGATGGTGGAGAACTGAACCTGTTTCCGGATCCTACGTTTCTCGCCAAGAACAGGTGGGGTCCCTGGAGAATCTGCCCTCTGAAAGAAGATGCATCTCTATGTCAAGTGGAATGCCTAAAGGTCTATCTTCGTAGAACTTCAGACTTCAGGGGTGGTTAACTATTCAGGGGAGAAACATCAGGCTCAAATATATCACTGAAACAACTTAGGGCGAAAATCACCTATTTTATTCGCAGAGCGGATCCAGACAGTACACCCGCAGGTCACGATCCGAGGAAAGTTGCCTCATCCTTAAATTTCTTTAATTGTATGGATTTTGAACATCTTCGTTCATACACTGGCTGGAAGTCTTCCAGAGTGTTCTTTCGTCACTATGCGAAGCAAGTGGAGCAACTAAAGAGGTCTGTGGTAGCAGTGGGTAGTGTCGTTAACCCTGCTGTTTAACTCTGCGAGGAACAGTGGATTTAATTGGGACGATTAATTCCGGGGTGAGTGTGTAGTTACGAACTGTTCTACAAACTAAGTGTTAGGGCACTGGGTTGCCCACATTGACTGTTCTACTTTCAAAGGTGAACCTAGCATAAGTGCAGACATGTGTGCCGAGCGTTTCCAACGCTAATGTAACTGATTAGTAATACAGACTTTTATGATTTTGATACCTCGGTATGTTAAAAGTGGCGCTAATGTTTTTCTTTCAGATAAACAAGTTTTCTGTTTACTATCATGCTTATGCTTATTTGTTGGTTATCCTCCTCTTATATATATATATAATGGTTGGTTAACCTGTTTTATTTATTGTTTGTCAATAAACTAGTTCTTGTGAACCTTGTGTCTCCTTCACCTGTGTCAATTTATTTGATATAATTTCGCATTACGTTTTATGTATATTTATCTGGGATAATTCTAATAGATTGTTCCTTTATGCAAGCATTCTTTACATTGGTTTATGCTTTCCCTTGGCGGGAGGACTCCATGCCCTAAGGGGACGGTGGCGGATATGCAAGTTTTCCGCCTACTCGGATATAAACCTTTGTCCAATCCAATATTGAACGGAGAACTGGTCGATATTTCATATTGACTCAGTGGTTCTTTACTAACTATGCTTTACATGATATAGGGTGAGACCACTATATTGGCTTGTCTGTTATTCATACATAGGTATATGTACTCTTCGAGACTTTTCCAGACTCTAGTAGGACTCTTCCCTGTAGGGGGCAGGAGAAACTAACATGGTCTATGGTTAGTTGAAAAGATGTATGATTTTAATATCTTAGGTCTCTAGGTCTAGTTGGCCGGGAAATACCTTCGGGGAGTACGGCACGTTTTGAGAATCCACAGATACAGTAATGCTCTGGTATACTTCCATCAGGACGACATGGCTTGAGCCCAGAAAACGGATTTTGAGCGAAGCGAAAAATCTATTTTTGGGTGAGATGGCCATGTCGTTCTGATGGACACACCCTTCCCTTTCTTTTAAAGGGCTGTAGGTCACCTCCCTACATACAGTATCTGTAGCACCTCGTGTATCGCTACAAGGAATACAGATGGCGCCGTGAGCGGCGCAATGCACGCTTACGAAACGGGAGAGGAGAGATACCTTGCGAGCGGCTCTCCTTTCATTCTCGTTTTCGTTTTCTTGCCAATTGACCCCTTCGAAGTGTTAACTCTGTTCGGGGTGCAGATTGCTATGTGGCGTGTCAAGAATACGTCCTCTGATATTTCGCGATATCCCTGGTTCTTTTATTAGGGATATTTGCTCCAGGAGTTAGAATTCTGGGTACCTTAAGCTAAATTCTCTGGGAATATTGCCTTAGTTATATATACCCAAGGAAGCTACCCTTTAGGAACTTCCATCAGGACGACATGGCCATCTCACCCAAAAATAGATTTTTCGCTTCGCTCAAAATCCGTTTTTCTTCAGGTAGATGCCAGCAACATCGGTTTTGGTGGTGTTCTTTCACAGGAAATTGTGAGTGATGTTGCTGCTTCCTTGCCTCTGTTGGAGAGACTCTTGCCCATAGCCTATCATTCTGGATTCTTCAAAGGGGCACAACCCAGATGGGCTACAGTAGAAAAAGAATTATTCAGTATAATCAACACTGTGCTACATTTCCGTCCGTATCTGTAAGGCCTAGACAAGATTATTGTCTACTCTGACCACATACCTCTGAGTTTCCTCCACCGTGCGAGGTTCACCAACCAGAAACTCCTCAGATGGTCCTACATCCTCTCCTCATTTAATATCGAAGTGAGGAAAATCTCGAGATCACAGATCACCATCGCCGATGCCCTATCGCGTCAACCTCGGCTCAATAGGAGTTGAAAGACGTAAAGCTTGAATTGTATAAATCTCAATCGTTTTAGTTATATCCTTAAAATAAGTCTTGGATAGTAATTTTACTCATAAAAGGGGAGGAATGCAAATACCACATACTTAACTCCAGTGGGGAAGAGAGTGATGTTGGGTCATTTAAATCAACATCAGTAGTGTTAAATAATCCATTTAATGTTTTATCAGATCATTGTGAGGCAATAGATTTTCCTACAAAACACACGACCAAATCAAATAAATCAGTGCACGCTCCCGTAGATTTGCAACAAATTCACACAATTATAAGCCAAAATGAGTTAAGACCAACATTATTTGCTGTAAATTTAGAACACCGATCCTTTACATTATTTTTTGACTCTGGTAGTCCACGTAATATCATGGATTTGAGGACACATCATTTGTTGTTTTTTAACTTCCCTATAGAGAAGTCCGGAGTAAGGCCCTCGGGTATAGGAAATAATGAATTAAATGTAAAAGGCGTAACTCATGTTCAGTACAAGGTCGGTAAGCGCACGTTTGCCGATACCTTTTACAAAACATTGATATGTATCCAGCTGTAATTATAGGATACCCATCTATGGGTAATCAAAACATTATCTTAGCCCCTGCCAAGCACGGCGTGTATATCAAAGGAAAATTCTATAAGTCTTCTAATACCTTAAAATCAGTTGTGGATAAAAAGGAGACGACAAATAAAACAGTAATATACGTTGAAGAACCAATAACTTGTCTCATTAATAAAGAAATAATATACGTGACCAAACAGAATTCTCGTTCACCCGTAATATCATCTTGCACGCAATCTATTGAGCCAAACGTACCTTCGAATTTAATAGTGCAAATAAAGAAATCGTTACCGGGATCTGAAATATTAATCCTTTCCGACACTTTGAAAACTAACGGATTGTCTGTCACACAAGCTATTTATACAGTAGGCTCACATCAACAATGTAATATTGAAGTCTGTAATCATTTAAATACCACTTTAGTAATTCACAAAAATCAACATATCTTGGATGTAGAAGTTTACAAACATCGTATTCTTACCGTCGCTGAAATCAATCACGCTCAATCAGTTGCGGATGAATCCCTTTTGCAATCTATTAAAAATAAAATAAATAAAGACATTCAAGAAGAATTTCAACAGAAATTTTTTGGACTTTTAACTGAATATCATGATGTTTTTTTCCACTACGGATGGATCCTTAGGAAAAACAGATGTTATCGAACATCAAATAAGGTTAAAGGACAAGCAGAAAATTATCTATGTACCCTCGTAGAGACTCCCTATGAAATTCCAGAATGACATAAATGATGAAGTAGGTAAAATGCTAGAAGAAGGAGTCATTAGGAAATCGAACAGCCCTTATAATTTTCCATTGATAGTTGTACCAAAAAAAGATCGAACATGGCGTATCTGCGTAGATTTCCGTCGCTTGAATGAGGAAACGATCCCTGATCGATTCCCAGTGCCATGTACTGACGATATTTTATCTTTATTAGGTCAGAATAAATATTTTACAAGTTTGGACTTACTTAAAGGCTTTCACCAGTTATCTTTAGAAGAAAATAGTATCCCATACACAGCCTTCAGCACAACCAGGGGACATTATGAATTTTTACGAATGCCTTTTGATTTACGTTGTGCTCCCATAACATTTACAAGAATGATCAACATAGTGTTTGGAGACCTGCTAGGGGATATATTGCATGCCTATAGGGACGACCTTGTGATCTTTTCCAATACCTTAGAAAAACATCTACGTAAACTAGAACTAGTACTACAAAGACTAAGACAACATAACTTAAGGGTAAAGATTAGTAGGTGTGAATTTTTCAAAACAGAATTGGTCAATTTGGGTTTTACGGTGTCTAGCCAAGGTCTTAAAGTAGTCCACAATAAGGTTTCGGCTATCCGTAACTTTCCGATACCTACTAATGTCAAGGGAATACAGCAATTTACGGGGTGTAGTGGATATTACAGGCGTTTTATATGCAATTATTCAATAATAGCCGCTCCCCTAAATGATCTTACGAAGAAGGGTGTAGATTTCATATGGTCTGAGCAGCATCAACAGGCGTTTAATACCTTAAAAGATGAACTGTGTAGTTCTCCTATCTTAAAATTTCCTGCCTTCGGTAAGGAATTCTTCTTTGCAACAGACGCCTCAGACTTAGGAGTAGGAGGGGTATTGCTTCAGCAATATGAAAAAAAAAATTTCCCGATAGCTTTTTATTCTCGAAAACTGAGAACTTCCGAAAGTAAGTATGCAGTAATAAACAAGGAAGGACTAGCTATTGTTAATTCACTAGTCCATTTTAAGTTCATAATATACGGTTATCCCGTCAAGGTTCTTACTGATCATAAACCCCTAACCGACTTCTTTAAATGCTTTAATCACAGCCCCAAACGAACTCGGTGGCATTTGATCTTTCAAGACTTTGGCGCGAGAATCGGGTATTTACCAGGGAAAGCAAATATCATTGCTGATGCATTATCACGCAACCCCGTGTCATCTTGTACGGAGCCATTAGCTGAATTAATAGATATACCAACATCCATGCCTATTGTTAAAACTGTATCTGAACAACAAGATCTGGGCTGGAGCCCTTAATTATTACAGACTGAGCAAAGAAAAGATCAGAAATTAGAAAAAATTATAAATGCTTTGGAAGGAAATCGTAAGGAAAAGGAATATATAAAGTATACGCAGCAGAATTATATAATCAAAGACAATATTCTGTGTAGCTCTGTGACAAGGAAAACCCGCAATGCACCACATGTGACTAACGACCAGGTAGTGGTACCAATCTCACTTATATCCACTGTCCTAAATTGGTTGCATGCAAATCCATTGCATGGACACCCGGGGTTCTCCATAATGTCCCAGAAAGCCAAATCATTGTTTTATTGGCATACGATGCTTACAGATATAAAAAAAAACATAGCTAATTGTTGCACATGTCAGGAAAACAAAGGGCATACGAAAACACCTGTCAGCCTAGGGGCTTATCCCGTGCCCAATCAACCCTTTGAAAGGATACATTTAGATTTATTAACAGGATTTTATGAGTCAGACAGAGAAAATAAGCACCTCTTAGTAATTGTAGATGCTTTAACTCGATATACAGAACTAATAGCGCTTAAAACTATAACTGTGATTGAATGCGCTAGGAAGTTTTACGAGTGTTACATTTGTAAACATGAAATTCCACATATGATAATCTCAGACTCGGGTGGAGAATTTAATAATCACTTTCTTACCTCATTGTGTGAATTCCTTAGCATAAAGAAAATACCATGATATATCACCAAGAGTCGAATGGGCTAGTGGAAAGAGCAAATAGGAAGGTTTTAAATATATTAAGAGTAACACTAGGGGGATCAGACCCCAACTGGGATATTGCAATACCTGCGGTACTGAGTACTCTGAATCATTCATATCATATATCAATTAAAATGTCACCGCACGAAGCATTGTATGGTACCCCAGTTAGAACACCTTTCCATATATTAACGCCTACAACTAATCTATCAAATCCTTTAAAAGAATATATAAATGCAAGCAAAAGTCGTTTTGATATCCTTCGAAAGAATTTAGAAGAATCACAAATCATAATGAAAAGGAATCATGATAAAATAGCGAAGCCAACTAAAACATATACCGTGGGTGATAATGTATACATACATGTAAATGTACGTAAAGGACTCAATTATAAAGTAACACCTAAGTTTGAAGGGCCATTTAGCATTTTGGGAACATTAACGGCCAATAGATTTAGAGTTCAAAACGTATCCCAACCCACTGATGAGAGAATTGTACCATTGGCTCACATAAGAAATTAAAATAAGAGAGAAGGAAGTGAGGGAATTTTTTTTTTATTTTTTATATATGAAACTTATATGTTAAATTTTTTTTCTTCTTAATACAGGAGTAATTACATATATTTTTCTCATTACAGGTTTCCAAGATGAAGTTTTTATTGTTAGGAGTGATATTGTTCGCTCAGACCTTTTTCTCGTGTGGGAAGAGCTCTAAAACTAAAAGTATAGATTTTAAATATGGCACTATAGTAGAGAGACAAGAAGACGTTTTTATTACATCTAGTAACATAGTTATAGAAATACGCATGCAAGCAATTTTTCTCGCAGAGAATGACGTCAATAGCTTAAAGAGCGCCATTTCAAGGTTTGCTGCTTCATTAAATGAAATGCATAGAAGACACTTTCCTTTTAATACAGAGAGTTTGCTTGCACCGACACTAAAAGTTGCAGAGATGCTATCAGACAACTTGCTAAATAAGACTTACGAGGCAGAATCTTTGGCGCGTGACCTTTTGATGTGGACAGTAAGACAAACTAACCTTGAAAAACGTAACCCGTTTATTTTTGCTACACTAAATATCTTTGGATCTATTGCAAGTTTAGGCTTAGGGATTTCCAATCATCTTAAGATTAGTAATCAAAATAAGAAAATTGAGTTTTTGACTCATGAAAATAAATTGATTTTATCAGAACTAAGGAATCAGTTGACTTCAATCAATCAAATTATGAGTTTGGTGAACGAACATTCTAGTAATATCAGTCAGATTATGGAAGTACAAGACTTGTTGGCAACGTTAGCGTATTATGATTCAAAAATAGATCATATCCATAATAAAATTGCACATTTCATTGAGAAATCAAAAGACTATGTGGAAGCTATCACCTTAGTGACTAAAGGTGTACTGTTGCCGATAAGAGACTTAATGTTAATTGTGGTGAACGGACGGGAGAAATTAGGTTATATTTCTTTGTTAGACGCACGTAGGTTAGAATTTTATTACAGCCTAGTTACAGTAAGCGTTGAAAATTACAGGATTATGATTACAATTCCCTTTGATTCTTCCGATGCCTGGCAATCTTACAGGATATCACCATTTCCGACTTTCATGACGAATAACTCAAACCCAGTAATATCCAGTTTGACAGGACACGTATTGATTTCCTCGGACAAGGAAACATATACGGTCATTAAAGACTTAAATCAATTAACTCACTGTTCAGACATAATGAATAAAAAAATATGTACAGCTGACTCATTTGAATTCAATAAAAACTCAATGGATTCATGCGAGTTAGGTATAGTGCTAAACGGTGCTCTCTCCCATATACATGAAAGTTGTCTGAAAAACTTTATCCCTTTGACGATAATAAGTTCAATTGCAGACTGAACAACAGCTCGTGGATACGATACGACAAGGCCGGCTTCAATGTATCATGCCCGGACGGATCCACGTCCTATTCCCAAATCTTTGTTGCAGCAGATGGTTGCATCGGTACGTCCACGAATTACACGGTCCGAGGAATCAACACTATCATCAGAGAACGGGCCTACTTCCCGAATTTCACGTGGTCCACTACAATCCCATCTTTACCTCTCCCATACAACGTACGAGTGGCTAAGCGGTTGATGAAATTAACCGAGATAGACCACCACCTGTCACCGACTTATGTAGATCTTCGTTTCTACATGTTACTAGGAGCAATCAACATTACGGTGATGATATTTATCGCCGTTAACATCTTTGTATGGCGTAGGTTAAGGAAAAATAAGATGGAGATCAAACAGAACGTTTTGCCATGTCCAGACAAAACTACTTATTTGTTTCAATTTAAAGCTATTTGAAATTGGCCCCTTCATTCGCTCAAAGGAGTAAAATTGTCTGGGAAAAGTGTTGTGAACGAAAAGCAGTTAGTACTCTAGTAATATGTAGTTGAAGAGACTCTAGAACATTTGCATTTCAAAAACATTTTAAAAACATTTTAAAAATAAATCACTTTTTTGGCATCTAATAAATTATATAAGCCCTAAATGTTAGAATAAAGAATCTATGGGCATCTAATTAGATATATAAGCCCTATATATATATATATATATATATATATATATATATATATATATATATATATATATATATATATATATATATATAGCTATATATACATATATATATATATATATATATATATATATATATATATATATATATATATATATATATATATATATATATGTATATATATATATATATATATATATATATATATATATATATATATATATATATGTATATATATATATATATATATATATATATATATATATATATATATATATATATATATATATATGTATATATATATATACATATATATATATATATATATATATATATATATATATAGATAGATAGATAGATAGATATATATATATATATATATATATATATATATATATATATATATATATATGTGTGTGTGTGTGTGTGTGTGTATATATACGAAACCGTGGTGCGTGTACGTACCAGGAATTCGTGTTTGTGCACTAAAATTATATCTTTACCAAGGTAACCAATATTCTTTATTAGTTATCATAATATAATAATCTGTATTATTGACAAATGTGACAACTATTTTTTACAAGTTACCGAATCATATGTACATCAGTATTTTTTTGGGGTACCATATAATCATTTGCTAGTAATGTACCATATATATGATCTGTATTTTCCATGCATTTTTCTTTGTTTTTGACAATATCTGTTAGGTATGAATTTTTTTTAAATGTACCTATTTGAACATTCATCCTTGATCGTTTGTTTATGGCTAAAGTTAAAAAAAAATTATACATATATATATGTATATATATATATATATATATATATATATATATATATATATATATATATATATATATATATATATATATATATCCAGTCACACTCCTAGTAAACATATTTTGAACGTGTTATTAGAGTTCAATTAATTGAAGGTAGCTGACCGAGCTAATGTAATGTGTGTAAAATTACATGTTTAAATCCATGACCCAAGAGGTCAATGTAGAAGTTAGGAGCGAGTGTGAGAACTCCAAATCAGTCATAAGCAGGATACGAAAGTCAAGACCAAGCATACCATTTGCAATGTAACATTTTTCATGAGGAGTAAACACAATACAAGCTGTGAGAAAGAGTCGTCTCTCACTGGATCCAGGTGCCTTCCGGTATTAATGTTGTGTTTACAATTTGTCATTGAATGCTGAGATAACTAACTATACGTTATCAACGATATTGATATTATAGTTAGTTCTGATCAAGCTGTCATACGGAATGGTCATCCGACCAAACCATCTATACTCCTGTGATGGAGATGTTAATGAACTGTTTTAAAGTAATAAACTGTTTTAAAGTTAACTTACTTAGACTTATTCAGAAATAACCTACAAAGTCTAAACATTATAACACATTGAAGAGACATTTGATTGGAACAATAATGTGTGATTATAACAGTACCACACCAACACAGAGAGAGAGCAATGATTATAATCAAAGTGATAAAATACTTACTATTATTGGAATCATATATATATATATATATATATATATATATATATATATATATATATATATATATATATATACATATATATATACATATATATATACATATATATATATATATATATATATATATATGTATATATATATATATATATATATATATATATATATATATATATATATATATGTGTGTGTGTGTGTGTGTGTGTGTGTGTGTGTGTGTGTGTGAAGAATTTTCTTCACTCTTCTTTCAATCGTATTTTTAGATCGCTTCTACTAATACTATAGCTACCCCTTAAACGTTCTCTCCTACATTCAATTTTCTTTAACTAAACATAGGGGGGACTATCCTAAACTAAAACTTGTTGACAGTGGCGCATGCCATGCTCGTGACGTCACAGCGTAAATACGCACAACAGAGGGCCTTAGTGTAACCCCAGCGTATTTTGGTTCTTTCCTTAAACTACATGGGTCGAGATTAAATTCCTAAACTGCATTTTTGATATAAATTCCAATACTGCTGAATTAATGCATCTTATATTTCTCAATACCAATTAAGGTTTGTTAATTTTAAGATGTATGCCCATCGCACCAGCCCATTGCTAATTAATCATTTAAAATATTATTTTTTAGCAAGCCAGAATAGGTAGGATTATTGTATATATAAACTCCCTTAGAGCAGCAAGATTTCTCTAAAGTATTTAGTACAAAATCCTGCCTCCTCTGCACTCCTTGCAACAATATATTGCCCTGTCCTGAAGTCCCGATATGGCACCCCCAATGAATTACCGCGCGCATCATGACCATCACTTGTTTGGCAAGGTGAAGCCAGGTGATCTCTTCGACCTTAGTGTCGACCCATTCGTTCTGAAGCCGCCCTGGCCTACTGACCTGCCTGGTCAGTGAACCTGTGCACCTCTGGCTCACCCCCTCTCCCAAAACGTGACTCACCAAGGAATTCTGTAGCTGCCGGTTGGAGACAGTGAAGGAGTGGAACCTGGAAACCTATTGCCACAAACGAGGATTCTTGGGGTGGGCCAGTAAAGAGTGTAAAGTGCAACCAGGTCAACAGCCATCACGGGCATAGGACTGATCATCAAAGGAGTGCAGGTACTACTACAAATGGCCATAGTTATTCCCCCATTTTTTAGCTTAGACTAATTTTAACTTGATAGGGAACCTGGCTTTTACACTATTCGGACTGTGTGCGGTGGGATTGTGTGTATATATTTTTCTTGGATATTAATTTCTGGTTTGAGACTAGCACAGTCTCTGGGTCACGTGGGTCACGTGCCCGACCCCATCATTTTTATTATTTTGAATTGCTTTTAATTTGCATTCCTTTTATTATTCCATATTTGTGTTGTTAAGATGTCCGTTTTCTTTTAATGTGAATTTGTGAATAAATCAATATTAGGTTCATTAAACCTCTTTCGTATTTTTGCTCCCTCATTTATTTTAATGTGTGAATTGAATAGTTGATCGCGGGACAAAATACCCAATGTTTAAAGTAAACCTACGTAAGTCTATAGGTGGTAACAGCGAGGAACTTTGCATTAATATATTTTCTTCGAAGGTAAAGATCCTTATCTTTAAACTTTTAAACTACTTTACCTCACTGCTCCCATTTTTTATTTTGTCTAATTACATTAACGTAAAATACCTGTCCAGCATCTCGCTAGGGTAGCTGGGACGGAGTCGGAACAGAGCCTGAGAGTGAGATGACTATAGACCTGACAAAGCTAGAGTAGGCCATAAATTACTTATATTCTACGTATGGAGTTCT
>NC_090751.1:50766676-50789176 GCF_036898095.1 Palaemon carinicauda
GTCTAATTTCAAAATCTTGAGCAAACTATTTGTCTTGATCTTACAACAATTTTTCAAAAGAGTTTTGAACCAGTATATTATTTGCTTCAGTGATGGACAGAAATAAATAAAATGCATGTTATTTTCTACATCACCAAAGAATAGATATTTATTCTCATTTGTTATAATCATATTGTTGTACTAACTGTGTGTCAAACGATCGTACATAAATTATTTTGCATATATTATGCTTATATCTGCGCTCTTCCCTCGCACTAAAAAGAACCTGAATAATCATGTCTCTGGTTTTCCTCTGTAACATTGTCATTTCCTCGAACATGTATTTTCCTGTTGCCTTGAGGTTTTGTATATAAAGGAGAGTGTTCTTTAATATAGTACTCAGTTGATTGCATCCTGCCTTTGAGTTCACAACCCTCTCTCGGCACGTCACATTGGTGACCCCGGAAGTCGACTCGCTCCCACCGCCTTCCACTCCCACCCCCTCGCCCCTCCATCGTTGGTACTATGGCGGACTCTACGGCAGTTGGTGCTGCGGCCGCTCCATTCAAACTTTCATCGTTTGCCAGCGGAGAGGCGTTTGCTTGGTTTTAGCGCGCAAAAGTCCAGTTTCGCGTCAGGGGCATGACTCGCTCAACCACCAAAGCAGATTATGTTCTCGCGGCGATACCCGAGGACACCTTCCCAGAAATATCAGACTGGCTTTTTGAACAAGGAGACACACCAATAGCGTATGTCGCCCTCAAAACATACCTTCTGTACTCGCCATCGCCAGCCGCCCATATAGCAAAGCTTTTTCAGCTCTCACAACAACCGCTGGGGGACCAAAGGGCTTCGCTTGCCCTTAGGGAAATGACCAGTATCGCTCGCCTTCAACCTGCCGCAGACGGCTCTCCTCGTGAGGTGAACCTACTTCGTGCCCTTTGGATACGCCGTTTACCCGGACCTATACGCGCTGCCATACCCGATGTCGATAGTTTACCCATAAAGGACTTGATGACCAAAGCCGACGCCCTTATGGACAGCCACTTCAAGACCTCCATCAACGCCTCCACCCCTGACGAAGAGGATGCCTATTCAACGTCAACCGAAGCTGACATGAATGCGTAGGACATACCGCCTACCCCGTGACGTGCCGAAGCGGCGACAAAGCCACCCACCACCCACCAATCGTTCGCGCCCCAACGAACGACTTCTACAGCCACTTACTACCTCCCGTCTGCCGCAGTTTTGCTAGTACCACTTCAGATTCGGGGCAACCGCGAAGAAATGTGCCGAGGATTGTCAGTGGCCAAAAAACGTGTAAGTAGGCCATCGCTCGTGGTGGTGGCCTCCCGTGTTTCTAATCTTTTCTTTTTACAGGATGCAGGAACGGGCGTGCGATTTTTGGTAGACACAGGTGCTTGTTGTTCTCTTTTGCCAAGGAAACTCTTCAAGGCACGACGTAGTCTGTCTACTTCTGCCGACGTCCGCTTGGTAGCTGCTAACGGATCTGCGATACCCACCTACGGTTACGAGAACCTCACATTAACGTTTGGAAACGGTAAATTCAATTGGAAGTTCCTCGTTGCTGACGTCACATTGCCAATCCTCGGTGCGGATTTCCTCTCTCATTTCCACCTTCTGGTCGATGTCGCCCACCAACGATTGGTCAACGCAGACTCGTATTTGTCGACACCTCTTCAACCCGCCCCCTCTAACCTCCCTCTCCACATCAGCGCACCCACGGATGCCTACGCCCACCTCCTCACGTCGTACCCGGAAGTTGTCCGTCCAGAACTTCGCCAAACGCCCACGGTTCCTGCCAAGCACGGTATTTATCACCACATCAAGACAACGGGACCCCCAGTCTTCGCCAAATTCAGACGTCTGGCACCGGAACAATTGGCAGCCGCCAAACAGACGTTCGCCGAAATGGAGGAAATGGGCCTTTGCCAAAAGGCCTCCAGCCCATGGTCGTAACCCTTACACATCGTTCTGAAGAAAGACTGCTCCCTCCGTCCGTGCGGGGATTACAGGCGCCTGAACATGCAAACAGAACCGGATCACTACCCGCTCCCAAAAATTGCCGACGTGACTTCCTACCTGCACAAAGCGAAGGTTTTCTCTATGCTCGACCTCCTGAAGGGGTATTATCAGGTGCCTATGAACCCAGAAGACATCCCCAAGACCGCCATCACCACTCATTTTGGTACATACACCTTCAATTACTCCTGTTTTGGCCTTCGTAATGCTGGGGCCACGTTTCAACGTCTCATGGATGGCACCTTAGGGGACCTCCCTTACTGTGTATGTTATGTGGATGACATACTTGTGTTCTCCTCCTCAAAAGAAGAACACCTCCGTCACCTGCGCATCGTGCTCGACCGCCTGCAACAAAACGGCTTTGTAGTCCGGTACGACAAGTGTTCCTTTGGCGCCAACGAAGTGTCGTTCTTAGGGCACCGCATCACTCCTGAAGGAGTCCATCCCCTCCCTGAGAAGGTAGCAGCCGTTCAGAACTTCCCCGCGCCATCGACCGTCAAAGCTCTGCAGGAATTCTTGGGCATGATCAACTATTATCACCGTTTTCTGCCAGCCATTGCCGCCACTCTTGCTCCCCTCTACGCCTCCCTCAAGGGCAAGCCAAAGGACCTGAAGTGGGGTCGCCTTCAAGAAGCGGCCTTCTGCAATGCAAAGAAGGCCCTATCAACTGCTGCGGCTCTCACTTTTCCTATCCAACACGCCCCTCTCCTTCTCTCCACCGATGCCAGCGACGTCACTATTGGTGCAGTACTCGAGCAGGTGGTCATCGGCTCGCCCCGCCCATTGGCCTTCTTCAGCAGAAAACTGTCCAGGGCAGAATCGGGTTATTCTACCTTCGATCGAGAATTGCTGGCGGTGCACTTGACTGTCCGTCACATTCGCCATTTCTTAGAAGGTACGCCCTTCGTCATTCGCACAGACCACATGCCTCTGGTGCACGCCTTCACTCGACAGTCTGACGCCTGGTCCGCCCGTCAACGCCGACATCTCTCTGCTGTAGCTGAATACAATTGCACCCTTCAATACATCCCTAGGAAAATGAATCCCGTTGCTGATGCCCTGTCAAGAAATATGATGGCTGCCGTTCAACTGTGATTGGATTATAATGCCCTGGCTGAAGCCCAACGACAGGATCCAGAATATCAAGCATGTAGGACATCCTGCACGTTCCTCCATTGGGAAGACTTTCCCCTCGAAGACTCCAACACACCCTCCTCTGTGATGTACTGGTAGACTGCAACCTTGGATTCCTGCTCCCATGCGCCGACAGGTGTTTGATTTCATTCACGGCCTTTCACATCCCTCGTGCCGTTCTACTGCACAGCTGCTGAAGGCAAAATTCATTTGGCACGGCATTTCTAAGGATGCTAAGGATTGGGTCCGCACCTGTACTTCTTGCCAAACTTCCAAAGTACATCGACACACGGATTCAGGAGTGGGCACCTTTCCTCAACCTCAGCGTCGTTTCGCACACATTCACGTTGATGTTGTAGGCCCCCTACCCACATCACAAGGACATCGTTACCTGTTTACCGTCATCGACCGCTTCACTCGTTGGCCTGAAGCCATTCCCATGAAAACTGCAACGTCCGCCTCATGTACATCTGCCTTACTCTCTGGATGGATTTCAAGATTCGGTATCCCTGAGCATATTACTTCTGACAGGGGAACCACTTTCACCTCTCAATTGTGGACATCATTAGCGAATCTCCTGGGCATCACCCTACTATCATACAACGGCCTACAACCCCGCTGCCAATGGAATGGTTGAACGTTTTCATCGCACCCTCAAAGCAGCTTTGATCTCCCGCTGCAAGGATTCAAACTGGTTTACTCAGCTTTCCTGGGTCCTCCTGGGACTAAGGACCACTCCCAAAGATGCCCTCGACATCTCGGCAGCTGAAATGGTGTATGGCGACCCATTGGTCGTCCCTGCCCAATTTTTTCCTTCTACAACCTCCTCCGACGATCTCCAGCGCATACGTCACGTCGTGGGAAAATTTACTCCGTGCCGCCAGACTTACAAGCCCCCAGCGAAGCATCACATACCAACGGACTTGCACTCTGCAACGCACGTCTTTCTGCGCAACGACACTAGCAAGCCACCGCTAACGCCCCCTTACACGGGCCCTTTCCTTGTGATCCGACGTAGTCTGAAAGCATTCCTACTAAACATTCGTGGCAAAGAAGACTGGGTCTCCATTGATCGTCTAAAACCTGTTTATCTTCTGCCAGATGACCCGCCTATAGTTCGCCTCTCTAGATCAGGGCGCCCTATTTAACATGTACAGTATGTCATTTCTCGGGGGGGGGGAGCCATGTACCAACCGTGTGTCACACGATCGTACATAAATTATTTTCTATATATTATGCTTGTATCTGCGCTCTTCCCTCGCACTAAAAAGAACCTGAATAATCATGTCTCCGGTTTTCCTCTGTAACATTGTCATTTCCTCAAACATGTATTTTCCTGTTGCCTTGAGGTTTTGTATATAAAGGAGTGTTCTTTAATATAGTACTCAGTTTTTTTTTTCTCAATTTTAATGAATTCTCTAATGACATTTTCTCAGCATTCAAGTTCGATTTCCCAATTTCCTCTTTTAACTGATAATTCAGTAAATTAAGTAGTCCGTATCTCTCCCGAATAATTTGCTTTCAACAACTTACAAAAAAAAAAAAAAAGGATTTTAGTTGTTCTTTTGCAAAGTCCCACGAACATTTAATGTTTTCAAATTTGCCCCTCATATTCCTAATCTCAGACCAAGCCATCACGAAATTTTCTTTAACTAAATCGTTATTCAAAATATTACAATTGAGTTTCCTATACCCTTTACCTAATGACATAACATTTTCCAATTTTATTGTTAGTTTGATTATGGAATGGTCAGACCAGCTTACAGGTATATTGTTTATAATTCATCAGTATCTTACAAAATTGTTCTATGTACTCTAGTTTCCCTTCAGATTTTATATTGTGTTCTTGAATAAGAATTATATCTAGTTTGTACAAAAATATTAAACTTATTAATTTGATTTGCTTATTTATACAATTAAGTCCATTGGCATTAACTGTCACTTTATTTAATGTGGATTAATTGAATTTGATAAAAATTAAAGATAAATTCTTTTATACTCTAAAATTAACATGGTTTATGCTTCCTTGGACATTTTTCTGTTTCGTTATCCGATGCTGAATTCCAATGATCCACATCCATGCTCTGGGTCTGGTCCTTTTTTAAAGTTATCTTCAGCTTATTGGCTCCATCTTGTTCCGTATACCAGTTTCCTGTTCCTTTGTCGGTGTTACCACGAGGCTCCTCCTGGGGAATCGATTCTCTGGGACGCACGCTGGTGTCTTCTAGGTTGCTAAATTCGTTTCCACTAACCATATCTTCATTTTCTGTCAATTCGTCACTTTCCATCATTACCTAGCGAACTTCCGTCTGGATTGTTGCAGTTTTCATTGCACTGGTTCCTATTTCCTGTGATATCCCATGTTCCTGGGTTTTGTCAATTATTTCCTGATCAATTTCAGCCAAACAGTTTCCATCATCTTCATTTTCTGATCCTTTCTCGAGAGATTCTTTCCTTAAATTATCAAAACTCATTTTTGTTTCGACATTTTCTTCTTCCAGAACTGCCTTGGACTGAATAATATTATCTCTATCCTAAGTGTCGTCTTTGCCAGATACCGTTGCCGTAGTGCCACTATTGTTTTAATTGAAATCCTCTTCCAGTCAGGGGTCATGTCAGGGAAATCTTCCTCGCTAAACCTAGGTCTCGTATCTTCTAATGGACAATCTTTCACCTCATGCCTACCTTCTTTGCACCTAAAATATGTTCGTTGTTGTCCATTATACAACACAGTTAGCATGTACCCTATAACTGTGATAGATGAGGGAACGTTTTCATTTACTCTCATTTTCACTGTCCGTACTCCTGTCAAGTAACCTTTTAATCGCCCTACAATATCTCTATTATGTCTAATTCCTTCGACTTTTCCTTACTTAATTTAGTAATTCATCTTCATTAACAAGTTTTACCTCTCCACATTTCGCAGACCTAATTTCTTTGTCTTCGAACTGTTTCATGTCAGGAAACACTTTTACAGTTGGTGTATACCCCATTACTGTGATAGATAAGGGGAACGTTTTCTTTTAATCTCATTTTCGCACTCTGTACTCCTTTCAAGTAACCTTTTGATGGCCCCTCAATATATCTGCTACGTCTAATTCCTTAGACTTTTCCATACTTCGATAATACTAAATTTAGTAAATCATCTTCAAGTTCAAATGTAGCATTCCTTAGAGACACATACGTAACAGGGGAACTGAAATTTACCTGTCCACATTTCGCTCAACTAATTTCTTTGTCTTCCAATTGTTTCATAATGTCAGGAAACACTTCCGGTGTCACTTTAGTGATGAGTCTATTCCTATTCATCATTTGCACGCCTATTATAGCACTAGGATTCAATTTCATACACGAAAATTTCATAAATGAAGCTAGGGTCAAAACCAAAGTTACTCAGTATGAAATATAAAAGGTTATGATCAACACGATCAAAAGCTTCAGACCAGTCTAAATTTATTATCGCAGCTTGTTTATCATTATCATTTGCATAAATCATAATATCTCTCATAATGTAGTTCAAATTGATAATTAATTGACCTATCATCTGCACAAGTAAACTGTTCGGGGGAATGGATAAGATGTAACATATTTTTCAATCTATTAGTTATTATTTTTGCTTTTATCTTAAAATCTACGTTTAACATTGTTATTGGCCTCCAGCTTGTAATAAAATCTAATCCTCCTTCCTACTGCGTAAGCATTATTATTACTTTATTCATTTTAGAAATGGTATTATGTATAAAGATAAACTTTACTGTAAAGTTTTCTTTGGGGCGTCGGCATCTCATATGTTTCCTCACAATCCATTTTTCCCTACCGATTTCCTTTTATTATACTCGCTGCATCATTCTGTAATAACTCGTTTTATTGAACCTCCCTATGAATTACATAAGACTGTCGTCATTTCTTTAATTGTAATTCCATTCAGTTCCATATATGTAAATTTACATTATTTTAAAGTTGAGATACATTCTATACCTAGACCGTGATGTCAACCGTCGTTTTTTTTTTTTTTTTTTTTTTTTTTTTTCTATTGTTTTTTAATCAACGCAATTCACTGACACCTATTGGTTGGGAAGCCCTAATTCCTTCATCGTCATCATCCTGCTCGTATTCAACACTGTCCTCAAGAAGATCCCTTTCGTCCTCATAATTTGGCCCACTGTCGATTACCCCTTTCTCCAGTTTTCCATAAACATTTTCTTCCCTTATGAAGTCCACAGATTCTCCTGATACAAGTTTTTCCTCCGTTTCTTTCCTTAGGTCACTTCCAGCATTCCGTTTTGTTGTGCCTTTCCCAAGTTTTATCGAGTCACCTTCATCCTTTTCTTTCACAAAATCATTTTATGAGTTGTCTATAACAATTTCTTCTTTTGTATAATCTGATACCTGTTCTTCATTTGAATTAGGACCCGCATCCCTGTCCTTTCATTCGGTCACTATATCAGTAGTTTGATAGCATTGGTTATATCCCTTTCTTGAACTGTTGCCTTTTCTACATTGTCTTTGTGCAACTCATTTGCTTTTACGCTGGTCTCATCCTTTCCTTCCTGATAAAAGGTGTCCCACCCAGAGAAAGGAACACCCCTATACTAATTGTTTTACACTGGCTGCCGATTAAAGCGAGGATTGAATTCAAAATATGTATAATAACCCACCAAATTATCAAAAGCCGGCCTCCAAAATACTTAAGAGAATTTCTACATATTGTGTAGCCAACAAATCGTGTCGACACGAGAATAGTTACAGATGGCTTCAAAATGTTGGATCCTAGATATATGTCTACTGTAGGCTCCAGAGCCTTTAAATATGCAGCCCCGAGATTATATAATAATCTCCCATGAATCATTCAAATGATTGAAGACATTAAGGCTTTCAAGAGGAAACTGAAGACTCTTATTTCATGAGTCTTTTGACAGTGACGATTTAACAGTAAATGAAGAATGCGACACATGAAACGTTAAATACTCTGAACGAATAAGGTAAAACGACAGTGGAGGTTCTGTAGAGAGTGGGGTTCCCCTGCTGTATGGGACCGGAAAATCAGCCATCAAAGTAAAGTAAATAAGTAAGGTAGGTAGGTGAGGGAACTCTCCTTATATCTTCGTATTTGCAGTTTTTAGTTATGTGAGCTATTTCCCCACACCGAAAGCATGTCCGTGGCTGCCCATTATATAAGATAAAGGTTAAAGGTGTCTGGTTTCAGTTCCAGTTTTATCAGAATAGATGCTCACCAGAATGTCAGCCGGGTAAGCCCAACCCCACTCCTGTGGTGCCCAACCACAGCAGTGGCCTCCCCAGTAAACAGCCTAAACTCACGGTCCTTGGTGGGGGTCGATCTGTTGCCATGCAAATGCTGGGCGAACACGTTACTACTGTACTACCCACGAGGCTAATCAAGGTAAATCCTAAAACCGTAATTGATGATGGAACATTCTCTTTTAGTCTCATACGGGCTGTCCTGACTCCTGTCAATAGCCCTTTGAATGGTCCGGCAGCAAATATGTTTAACCTGATTCGTTCCACTGTTCCATATTTCGATAGAACCTCGATCAGTTTTTCATCTAAGATTCGAAATGGATCATTCCTTATCGTAACATACGTAATGGAGGTGCTGAGATTCGTGATCTTTACATTTCCTCGCTGGTCTGAACATACCTCTTTGCCCTATATGTTTTAATGAGGTATTTAAACACGTTTGGTATATACTACTTTAACAATTACTCTGTTCTTATTTATAAATTGAACTCCTTTAATCGAGTTATGAACCAATTTCATGTAATAAAATTGCGTTTTCCTAACAATATCCATAGTAGGGTGTGCAGTAAACTGCAACGCAAAAGAGTTATTTCTCCTAAACGATGTTGAGTATGACGCCATACCGTTACACTGAAACTAGTTACTGAAAGGGTCAATAGATGGCAGCACCGTTGCCACCGTCTGGCACAGACTTCCCACATAGGCAATGCTAATGAAGGAAGGACCAGTGGCCACAACCCAAGATTTGAGAAATTCACGAAGTTTTCAAGTTTATAACTGCGCTGTCACTTAACCCACCCTCACTACGCTTACTTCACCACTAACGGCACATATTCACCGAAATTGCTGCTATGGCCTCAGAAATAAGCAAAAGTGAGCAGGAGCAGCAACAAACCGTTGTTTACCTACAGGTTTCTTCTTCTTTTCCCCCATTACAATGTATATTAACCTCGAAACTATAAATGTGAATGGTCGGAATGATTCTATGAAACAATATATTATGAAATCTTCTCCAATTCAACATATAGTGAAAATGTAGAAAGATTTGTGAGTTCTCCGCGATTATTTTGATGTATTCTTTAATGGCCGTTATGGTTTTAAAGTTGGTACATTGATTTTTGTTTGGAAAATTCTGGATTAAAGGATGACAGGTGTGAAGAGACTTGAGCTATGGTAAGAAGCTCTTCTAGGAGGACACTCCAAAATCAAACCATTGTTCTCTAGTCTCAGATAGTGGCATAGCCTCTGTACCATGGTCCTCAACTACCTTTGGTTCTCTTGTTTGGGGGTGCACTCGGGCACACTATTCTATCTCATTTCTTTTTCTCTCCTTTGGTTAAAGTGTATAGTTTATATAGGAAACAATTATCTTAATGTTACTGCTCTTGAAATATTCTATTTTTCATTGTTACCTTTCCTCACTGGGCTATTTCCCTTATTGGGGCCCCTGGGTTTATAGCATCCTGCTTTTCCAATTAGGGCTGTAGCTTAGCAAGTAGTAATAATAATAATGATAATAATAATAATAATAATAATAATAATAATTGCATTGGAATGATAGAATTATAAGTTTCAGTTTATCAAGTTCTTATATTGAATTTCAGGTAATCAATATATGTGTCAATCTGGCAGTAATTTTTAACGGCAAGGAGATTAACTAATAGATACTGAACTTCCTCATTACATAAAAGGAAATCTCGACAACATTATAGGCCTAATTGGTGGTGACTGGAACCGTATGGTTAAGGACTGTGATTGAATTAATCATAATCCCCAGAATAAATCGATAGTGCAAAAGAAATTGGTGAGAAAAACTGGCCAAAAAGATGCATGGTTCCCCTGTAATAGTTTTGTTGAATTTTCTTCTATCAGGAGTAACTATGGCGTTAGGCTTGATAGATTCTATGTCGCTTGATTATATGACAGAATAGTAAGTGTAAAGTGTGTCCACGTTTCCTTCTCTGATCATGCTGCCATAAAAATGTGATTAAATATCTATACCATTATTAAGCTCGGAGTGCCGTTTTTGAAGACGCATTCATCACTAATTAAGGATTTTTGGTTCGGTCTTGTTGGGATTATTAATAGATTCCAGAACATTTGTTTATGGTGGGAGGAATACATCAAGGTAAATATAGCAGTTTTTCTCCAAATGTGTGCTACAATGAAAAAAATGTATGAACCATTTGGATTGATTAATTATTTTGAAAGTAGGCTAAAAGATGAATGTTGTAAAATTGATGGTTTTGATAAGGGTAAATTTGATCATCCAAAGAATCAAATTACAAAGTAGAAAAGGGTGAAAGTCAAACGCATCAGGTTTAGAGCAAAATTAGATGGCTGCAATGAAGGCGAGAAACTGTCAGCATATCTTATGAAGAAACAGAAATAAATAGCCTTTAAGAATAAAATGGAAAATCTGTTGACGGATAATGGAGAATATTCAAATTCTGCTGAACCCATTATACACTATGCAACAACCTAATATAGGAAATTTTATCAAAAGATTGCTTTAGATACCAGATAACAAGAAGAGTTTTTTGTGTCAAATGTAGATAAGGTGATATTTGAAAAGGCTAATCATTTACTTGTAAGTGAAGTTACTCTGGAGAAACTTTGAATAGCTACAAAATCAATGAATTTGAATCGAACTCCGGGTGTAAGGTTTACTTACATTGTTGGTATGTTATTAAGAAAGAATTTTATGAAGTTGTTAGAAATGATTACGAGAATTTATCCTAAACTAAATCACCGGGTTAATCAACCAGGGTAATTAATTTGTGGAATATTTTCTCAAGGGGAATTCTTTGCCAGGAAGATAGATCAATTGTTAATTGTACCTTTCTTGTTAGGGACATATTTTGCAAATGAGAAAAATCTGGATTGTGCTTGATTGGTATAAAACATTCGACAGAGTGGATATAAAATTCCTACTCAAGATGGTGACAGCTTTTGGTATCGGAAATAATTTTGTTACACCTGTAAAGATGCTATATACTGGTATATGTAGCAAAATGTGTATAAATCACATAATGGGTAACACTACCTATGTTGAACGGTCTGTAAGACAAGGGTGTCCTCTATCAGTGATCCTTCGTGTTATTCATCAAGAATCTTTGTACAGGCTGATTAGGAAAAGTAAAATAAAGTCAATTGAACTTAATAGACAAGTTTCAGTTTGTGTTGTCGGATATGCAGATGACACAAACTTCATGGTTAGAACAGAGAGCTGTATCGTTGAAGACTAATCAGGAGTTGTGAAATGCGAAAAGGATCCAGTATCAGTGAGAAATAGAAAAAAAAAATCCAAAATTATTTTTCATCGGGAACTTGATAAGGAAAATCACATGGCCACTTGATTATCTGGAAGTTGCTGTAGATTCTAAAAATATTTTAGCAATTCTGTATTCGAATGATTATATATTAGGTGTTTGCTACCTGGGTTACTATTGCTAGTAATGTTGACGCATCCTTCAACATGTTGAACATTAGACTTTTACCTTTACACTAAAAAGCTATATATATTGATATGTTTGTATTATCAAAACTATGGTATGTATCACATGCGTGTCCGGTTCCCATGCAAGTATGTAAAAGAATAAACAAGGTTGTATTTGAGTATATATATATATATATATATATATATATATATATATATATATATATATATATATATATATATATATATATATATATATGCTAATTAAGCAATCGACGTTAAAGCTTCACAAAAGCGAACGAGGTCTGGGTCTCCAAGACTTCCATGACAAAGCTTTGAGTACTTTTAAAAGTAGTTTCTTAGAACTATATTTGTCGGAAACAGAACTTAGTGTTTTGATGTATTACTACTGTGAAATTAGATGGATTTATAAACTGTGACTTTGATTGTATTGAATATGGATTTATTGGTGTCGTATAATATAATGTGGATGTCGATAATGTGAGGAAAATTATTCGATACAAATATTTATCAGTATTGATTAGTAAAATATTCTATAAAGGTATTAGAAAAGGGGAAATTCAAAAAGTTGTGGAGAGTTTCCCTCTAGTTGACTGGGAAAGCATTCGGAACTGTAAATTCATTGACGTCCAGGATAGAATTATTTATAAGTATACTCACTAGTCATTGCCAACAAGGAAAAAACTACATGTTATGAACTTGACAGATTCTTCAAATTGTCTATTTGTGGGAAGGACCACGTCCCTATGGACCACGTCCCTATCTATATGTTCTATGATTGAGATAAAACAAAGAAAGTGTTAATCTGGGTAAGGAAATTAATGAGCTATCTCTTTGATACAAAATGTAGTAGAAATATTAAACCTATTTCCTCTTTATGCCCTAAGCTAAGTAGAATACATAAAATAGCATTAGTGAAATTATATTTTGTCCTCATATAGTAACATTCTGGATGATCAGAGACCATATTTAGGATATGGAAGATGTAAATATCAGAGACAAAAGTAGGTAAAACATTTTTTTATATGAATATATAATTTGGAGCAGCGAAAGTTGAATAATGGAGAACGATATAACAAACTTTTGGAATCAAACAGATGTGAGATATATCAAATATGGAATTCACTGCTAGTCAAGATGTGTGCAAACTTAATATTATTCTTGTAGCTTGAACGAAAAATCATTGCAACTGAATCTGTATTATCTGTGTTGAGCTAAGAGAAAAAAATCTATCTGAGGTCATCTTAATTAACAGTTTTTTCATGATGAACACTGTCGAAAGTCTTAGAGAGGTCTAGTAGAGCTGATAGGGCTATGTTTTGTTTTTTATCTATATTCTTATAAATCTCATCCATTACTTTCAAAAGAGCGGTTTATGTGGATAACTTGGATCTAAAACCATGTTGCGGCATGGAGATTGAACTGTTATTTTCTAAGAATCTAGTTAACTGATTATCTACTATCATCTGTAAAATCTTTGACAAGATAGGCAACAGGGGTATGGGTCGATGATGGTTTACATCATCGATATCACCAGCTTTATGTAGTGGTGCTACCATAGAGTGTTCCTAGAAGTGGAGATATGAACCTATAGCTATCGAAGTGTTCACGATTATAGTTATGTAAAACACGATACCTGGAAAAGTAATATTAATAAATCTTAATGGATTTTTTTTCACACCCTGCAGAATTGTAGAAATGAGAGTTTCAACATCGACGGGCTGCAGTGTAAATCTTTGTTCACCATCATTGATAGCCTCATTTCATTTTAAATTATATGTTTTTCTTATCAACATTTTCTTGTGATTTTCAAAGGCTCGTTTCCAGACATTAGCAAAAAGCTAATTAAATTCATTAGCTTTTTAAAATTTATTTTCGTAGCTTAATTGTTCTTAGTTTTTGTTTGAAAGTATACTTCTATTAATACTTTGCCATGTTTTGGAAATATCACCTTTATAGTTGAGAATTTCCTTTTTTGTATATTCATTTTTAGTTGTATTTAAACGTTTGTAACACCCTTTCCTTCTATTCGTTTGTTGGTGGTACAAATATATGTCTGAGTCACTATATTGTTGTTGAGAGAGAGAGAGAGAGAGAGAGAGAGAGAGAGAGAGAGAGAGAGAGAGAGAGAGAGAGAGAGAGAGAGACTTTTTTCCAAGTTTTACGTTAAGTGGGATTATCTGCTTACCTCTCATCACATTTTCTAAAGAACGACAACAATCCTATTTTTGTAGCATCTCCAACTCGATTTTCTGCTCGACACCACACCTATTTATTGTTTTTTCTCCTTTTCACCCTCGACAACAGGCCTATTTTCTAACGTTTTTCATCCCGACAACAGACCTATTTTCCAGGATTTGCGCTATAAAAACAAGGGAGGATGAAAATAATCCAAGAAGAATCCTTTTCGAGATATTTACCGAGAGGTTGCTTAAAACACGTGAGATGGTGGCAGAGGTTGAAAGTACCGTCTCAGTCGTGTTAATCCTCCAAATCTAGTTGTTTCTTCTCGTAACACGAATTGTGACGACAACTTCATTTTCTTGGATCTCATGTAACATATACTATTCCAACAACAGCAACAATAATAATGATGATGATGATGATGATGATAAATTACTTCAGAGTTGTTAATATCTCCAAAATCATCATTTGCTTCATGGTTGTTTTTTCCTGAAGTTCTACCTGACGTACAGAGGTACCCCGCCATCGGAAAACAGTGTTCTATCGTACCAAGAGTGAGTGGTATAAGTAAATAACTTTAGTAGAGTTTCCTTTCCTGGACACCTGTAACTGTTGCAAGCTTGACTATGTACACATTGCTAATGCTTCCTATCGAGAAACATTATTATTATTATTATTATTATTATTATTATTATTATTATTATTATTATTATTATTATTATTATTATTATTATTAGATAAGCTACAGCCATAGTTGGAAAAGCAAGATGCTATAAGCCTTAGGGCTCAAGCAGGGAAAAATAGCCTAGCGAGGAATGGACATAAGGAAATAAATAAACGATATAAGAAAAAAAATAGCAATAAAATGTTTTTAAAAAAGAAACAAAATCAAAACAGTTATGTCTTATATAAACTATGAAAAGACTTGTGTCAGCCTCTTCAACATAAAAACATCTGCTGCAACTTTGAACTTTTGAAGTTCTACGGATTAAACTACCCGATTAGAAAGAACATCCCACAACTTGGTCACAAATGTAATAAAACTTCTTGAAAACTGTTTAGTATTGAGACTCATGATGGAGAAGGCCAGACTATCAGAATTTATTGCATGCATAGTATTACGAACAGGATGGAACTGTCCAGGAAAATTTGAATGTACAGGATGATCAGAATTGTGAAAATCTTATGCAACATGCATAACGAACTAATTCAACGTCGGTGACAGAGATTATTATCTAGATTAGATATTAGAAATTTAATAGATCCTAAGTTCCTGTCCAACAAATTAAGATGAGAATCAGTAACTGAAGACCAGACGGGAGAATAATACTCGAATCAAGGTAAAATGAAAGAATTAAAATACTTCTTCAGAATAGATTGATCACCGAAAATCTTAAAAGACTTTCTCATTAAGATAATTTTTTTTTTTTTTGTGAAATTGAAGAACAAAGACTTAATGTGGTTTTCAAAAGTAAATTCGCTGTCAAAGATCGCACCTAAAATTCTAAGTGCCATACAAAATTAAAGAAACATTATTGATACCGAGATCTGGATGTTAGGGACCCACTGTCCATGATCTACTTACTATCATACATTGAGTTTTGTTAAGATTCAACTTTATGTCCCATAATTTTCACCATGCACTAATTTTAGCAAAATCTCTATTAGGGATTCAGCAATCCAGGATCGACATTCAGGAGATGGAATTGATGCAAAAAGCGTAGCATCATCTGCATATGCAACAGGCTTGTTTTCTAGGCCCAACCACATGTCATGTGTTTATAGTATGGAAAGTAATAGGCCAAGAACACTACCCTGAAGAATACCAGATATCACATTCCTATACTTACTATAGTGTCCATCAACAACAACACTCTGTGATCTATTTCTTAAAAATTCAATAATGATGCTAAGAAACGACCCACCCACTCCCAACTGTTTAAGTTTGAAAACAAGGGCCTCATGATTAAGACGGTCAAAGGCAGCACTAAAAACAACAGAACTCTAACCAAAGACGGTGGAAGACCATAGTACAGAGACTATGGCCCTACCTAAGACTGAAGATTTTAGAGTATTCTTCTCCTTAAAGAGCTGCTCACCATAGCTAAAAATATCTTCTTCCCTTACCGGGAGGAAAGTAGCCACTAGACAATTACAGTACAATAATTAGTCCATTGAGCAAAAAAGAAAGAAAAGAAGTAGTAATCTCAGTGTTTTCAAGTATATGAAGAAAGACAAGAATGTGTAAAGTATAGGCCAGACCATTCGGTGTATGCATAGGCAAAGAAAAATGAGCCGCAACCAGAGAGAGGGGTCCAATGTATTGTTATCCGGCCAGTCAAATGATCCAATAACTTTCTAACGGTAGTATCTCAACGGGTGGCTAGTGCCCAGACTAACCTACTATCATGGGGGTGCACAGAGCCTAAGGTATCAGAATCGTCGTGCGGTGACTCAGATTTTCAAAATTAATCTCTCTCATTGTCAGCAGGATACGATGCATGAGTAGGGAAATGATGCTGATTTTAGCTTTTATAATCAAGTCAAGGGTGTAGTTGATAGCTTTGATCAGCAATGTGTTACATGCACCCGTAAAACAGGTCACTGGTCTTTTCGGACATTTTATAACTTATCATATATAATTGAAGGGAATTCCAAGGCTCTCTTGAATGGTTCCTTTATCAATGGAGAAAGAAACTTTCAAGTTCAGAAGGTCATATCTCAAAAATCTGTCAATAGATTTGATGAAACCACATGTGATGAGGTATGCTGCAATAACATTTTTACCGCATCATCTCAAGAAGCAATAAGACAAATCTTGAAGATAGGGACCTCACAGCAAGAAGCATTAAACTTGAATCCTCAAGTGGAAGGTGGGACTAATGATTAGTCCAAGATGAAAAGGCCAAAAATTAAGAGTCAAGTACGTACAATATAGGAAGTTCGTTTGTTTGGTGAACCTAATGAAAATGTTACACAAAAGGTTCTGAATAATTATATTTTTCAATTTTATTCAACTTGTCCCTAATAAGATAGATAAGATTACTTTGTTTTGCATATTTTTTTTTTAAATAAAAACCATTAAGATATTTATTACAAATAATATTATCATGGGGTACACCTGTATCCCAATGTGGCATTAATGATGTGGATTGTGACGGGCCGAGAGAAGGTTGTGACTCAAAGACAGGATGAAAGCAACTGAGTGAGTTTAATATAGATCACTCTCCTTTATATACAAAAGCTCAATGCAACAGGAAATTTCATGTTCAAAACTGACACCATTACCGGTGAGAAAAACAGGCATGTTTATTCAGGTTCTTTTTAGTGTGAGGGAAGAGCAAAGATACAAGCATAATATATACACAAAATGAACTATGTATGATCGTGTGACGCACAGTTGGTACATGCCCCCCCCCCCCCTATAAATGACATACTGTACATGTTAAATAGGGCTCCCTGTTCTAGAGAGGCGAACTGTACGCTGGTCATCTGGCAGGAGATAAGCAGGTTTTAGACGATCACTGGAGACCTAGTCTTCTTTGCCAAGAATGTTTAGTAGGAATGCTTTCGGACTGTGTCAGATTACAAGGAAAGGGCCCGTGTAAGTGGCCGTTAGCGGTGGCTTGCTAGTGTCATTGCTCAGGAAGAACTACGTTGCAGAGTGAAAATCTGTCGGTATGTGATGCTTCGCTGGGGGCTTATACATCTGGCGGCATGGAGTAAATTTTCCCACGCTGTGACGTATGCTCTGGAGACTGTCAGAGGAGGTTGTAGAAGGAAAGAATTTGGCAGGGACGACCAACGGGTGGCCATACACCATTTCAGCTGCCGAGACGTTGAGCGCGTCTTTAGGAGTGGTCCTTAGTCCCAGGAGTACCCATGGAAAGCTGAGTAAACCAGTTAGAATCCTTGCACGGGTCATTAAAACTGCTTTGAGGGAACGATGAAAACATTCAACCATTCCATTGGCAGCAGGGTTGTAGGCCATTGTCTTATGTAAGGTGATGCCCAGGAGATTTGCTAATGATGTCCACAATTGAGAGGTGAAAGTGGTAGCCCTCTCAGATGTAATATGTTCAGGGATAGGAAATCTTGCAATCCATACTGAGAGTAAAGCAGATGTACATATGGTGGACGTTGCAGTTTCCATGGGTATGGCTTCAGGCCAACGAGTGGAGCTGTCGATGACGGTAAACAGGTAACGATGTCCTTGTGATGTGGGTAGGGGCCTACAAAGTCGACGTGAATGTGTGCGAAACGACGCTGAGTTTGAGGAAAAGTGCCCACTCCTAAATCCATGTGTCGATGTACTTAGGAAGTTTGGCAAGAAGTGCAGGCACGGACCCAATCCTTAGCATCCTTAGAAATGCCGTGCCAAATGAACTTCGTCTTCAGCCGCTGTGCAGTAGAATGGCACGAGGGATGTGAAAGGCCGTCAATGAAATCAAACACCTGCCGGCGCATGGGAGCAGGAATCCAAGGTCACAGACTACCAGTACTGACATCACAGAGGAGTGTGGTGTTGGAGTCTTCGAGGGGGAAATCTTCCCAACAGAGGGACGTGCAGGATATCCTACATGCTTGATACTCGGGATCCTGTCGTTGGGCTTCAGCCAGGGCGTTGTAATCCAATCCCAGCTGAATGGCTGCCAACGTGTTTCTTGACAGGGACGTATTGAAGGGTGCAATTGTATTCAGCCATGGCGGAGAGATGTCGACATTGACGGGCGGACCAGGCATCAGACTGTAGAGTGAAGGCATGCACCAGAGGCATGTGGTCTGTGCGAATGACAAAGGGCGTACCTTCTAAGATGTGGCGGAAGTGACGGACAGCCAAGTGCACCGCAAGCAATTCGCGATCGAAGGTAGAATAACCTTATCTGCCTTGGACAGTTTTCTGCTGAAGAAGGCCAATGGGCGCAGCGAGATGTTGACCACCTGCTTGAGTACTGCATCATTAGCGACGTCGCTGGCATCGGTGGAGAGAAGGAGAGGGGCATGTGGGATAGGAAAAGTGAGAGCCGCAGCGGTTGATAGGGCCTTCTTTGCATTGCAGAAGGCCGCTTCTTGAAGGGGACCCCACTTCAGGTCCTTTGGCTTGCCCTTGAGGAAGGCGTAGAGGGGAGCAAGAGCGGCGCCAATGGCTGGCAGAAAACGGTGATAATAATTGATCATGCCCAAGAATTCCTACAGAGCTTTGACGGTCGATGGCTTTGGGAAGTCCTGAACGGCTGCTACCTTCTCAGGGAGGGGATGGACTCTTTCAGGAGTGATGCACTGCCCTAAGAACGACACTTCATTGGCGCCAAAGGTACACTTGTTGTACCGGACTACAAGGCCGTTTTGTTGCAGGTGGTCAAGCACGATGCGCAGGTGATGGAGGTGTTCCTCTTTTGAGGAGAACACAAGTGTGTCATCCACATAACATACACAGAAGGGGAGGTCCCCTAAGATGCCATCCATGAGACGTTGAAACGTGGTCCCAGCATTACGAAGGCCAAAACAGGAGTAATTGAAGGTGTATGTACCAAACAGAGTGGTGATGGCGGTCTTGGTGATGTCTTCTGGGGTTCATAGGCACCTGATAATACCCCTTCAGGAGGTCGAGCGTAGAGAAAACCTTCTCTTTGTGCAGGTAGAACGTCACGTCGGCAATGTTTGGCAGGGGGTAGTGATCTGGTTCTGTTTGCATGTTCAGGCGTCTGTAATTCCCGCACAGACGGAGGGAGCCGTCTTTCTTCAAATCGATGTGTATGGATGATGACCATGGGCTGGAGGCCTTTTGGCAAAGGCCCATTTCCTCCATTTCGGCGAACGTCTGTTTGGCGGCTGCCAGTTGTTCCGGTGCCAGACGCCTGAATTTTGCAAAGACTAGGGGTCCCATCGTCTTGATGTGGTGATGAATACCATGCTTGGCAAGATCCGTGAGCGTTTGGTGAAGTTCTGGACGGAAAACTTCCAGGTACGACGTGAGGAGGTGGGCGTAGGCATCCGTGGGTGCGCTGATGTGGAGAGCGAGGTTGAAGGGAGCGGGTTGAAGAGGGGTCGACAAGTACGAGTCTGTGTTGACTAATCGTCAGTGGGCACCAGAAGGTGGAAATGAGAGAGGAAATCCGCACCGAGGATTGGCAATGTGACGTCAGCAACGAGAAACTTCCAATTAAGTTTACCGTTTCCAAACGATAATGGGAGGTTCTCGTAACCGTAGGTGGGTATCGCAGATCCGTTGGCAGGTACCAAGCGGACGTCGGCAGACGTAAACAGACTACGTCTTGTCCTGAAGAATTCTCTTGGCAAAAGAGAACGACAAGCACCGGTGTCTACCAAAAATCGCTCGCCCGTTCGTGCATCATGTAAAAAGAAAAGATCAGAAACATGGGAGGCCACCGCCCTGAGCAATGCCCTACTTACACGTTTTTTGGCCACTGACAAGCCTTGGCACATTTCTTCGTGGTTGCCACGAATCTGAAGTGGTAGTAGCAAAACTGCGGCGGATGGGAGGTAGTAAGTTGCTGTAGAAGTCCTTGGTTGGGGCACAAGCGAGTGGTGCGTGGTGGGTTGCTTTGTTGCCGCTTCGGCACGTCACGGGGTAGGCTTGTATATCCTACAGCATTCACGTCAGCTTTGGTTGATGTTGAATAGGCGTCCTCTTCGTCAGGAGTGGAGGCGTTGATGGAGGTCTTGAAGTGGTTGTCCATAAGGGCGTCGGCTTTGGTCATCAACTCCTTTATGGGTAAACTATCGACATCGGGTATGGCAGCGCGTATAGGTCCGGGTAAACGGCATATCCAAAGGGCACGAAGTAGGTTCACCTCACGAGGAGAGCCGTCTGCGGCAGGTTGCAGGCGAGCGATACTGGTCATTTCCCTGAAGGCGAGCGAAGCCCTTTGGTCCCCAAACAGTTGTTGCGAGAGCTGAAAAAGCTTTGCTATACGGGCGGCTGGTGACGGCGAGTACTGCTGCAGAAGGTATGTTTTAAGGGCGTCATACGCTATTGGTGTGTCTCCTTATTCACAAAGCCAGTCGGATACTTCCGGGAAGGTGTCCTCGGTTATCGCAGCGAGAACACAATCTGCTTTGGTGGTTGAGCAAGTCACGCCCTTGATGCAAAACTGGACTTCTGCGCTCTGATACCAAGCAAACGCGTCTCTGCTGGCGAATGACGAAAGCGTCAATCTGGAAGCCGCAGCATTAACTTCCGTAGAGTCCGCCATAATACCAACGACGGAGGGGCGAGGGGACGTTGGAAGGCGGGAGGAGCCAGTCAACTTCCGGGGTGACCAATGTGACGGGCCGAGAGAAGGTTGTGACTCAAAGACATGATGAAAGCAACTGAGTGAGTTTATTATAGAACACTCTTCTTTATATACAAAAGCTCAATGCAACAGGAAATTTCATGCTCAAAACCGACACCGTTCCCGGTGAGAAAAACAGGCATGTTTATTCAGGTTCTTTTTAGTGCGAGAGAAGAGCGAAGATACAAGCATAATATATAGATAAAATTAACTATGGATGATCGTGTGACACACGGTTGGTACAGGGTTAAGGGATTTCATTCAAATCGGAAAGAAACCTGTTACCTCGACTGCAGTAACATGTAAGTTGATTCTCATCAAAGGATTCGTGAATGCTTTTACTTAACTTTAAGGTTAGGCTCCAGGATCAGAGGGTGAATTTTCCCAATTTTTTTTTCTTTGCTAAAAGTCTTCCTTTTGCCTATCAGAAGGCTGTGATATGTGTAGAATTCATCTCCAGCCTCTATAATGCCCCCCCTGGTCATCAACGCCCCCCTTATGTTAATAGTAAAAATACGAAATATCATTAATAATTTTCTAATTTTTTCAGTTTACCCCTTAAAAACTGTTCAAAGTCGTTTTCTCATATCAGTGGTACCAAAGAAAATGGGCTCAGGGGAGACTATGATTTTATATCCAATATTTTCGTCATCAGACAAAAATCGTAATTTCTCGTTTTTTCTTTTTCGGGAGAGGGGTGTATTTCTTTGCTTGTCCTGCTCTTATGCCTTAAGTAATATAATATTTAGATGTTTTAGGCCATCAAGTGACATAATACCTAGAAAAACACAGAAGGTTTTTTCCCTAAATCGAAATTTTAATTTTTGGTGAATATTTATTTCTAGGTATCCCTCCATCACCAGCCGGGCTTTCACTAAAGTTAATGCTCATTTTTTTCTTACTGTGTGCTTATTTACTGTTCGATTTTGATAAAACTTTGTCTGCTTGTTCCAGGTGGATAAACAAACATAATTACAGAGCGAATTTCAATTCAAGACATTAGTTTCTCACTGGTCACCAAACAAATTTTATGTCGCTAGCTCCGATTTTCACATTTTTATTCATAAAATCCTTTATTTTCCCTGTAGGATGATAAAACTTACAGAGGATATGCCTTATTATAGTGCTAATAATCCCTGAAAA
>NC_090751.1:50794176-50801676 GCF_036898095.1 Palaemon carinicauda
GTAGTTTATTCACAGCATGACTATATTTATTTTTTTAACAATTCAAATTGGGAAAATGGATAATAGCTTAACAGCTCAATATTTGCAAAATCCTGAGAGAAATTGAAGAAGATAATAGAAGCTTTGATTAGAGAAAGCAGAAATGTAGAACTAAAATTAATATGTGTAAAACTATGATAATGTTTAATGAAAATGCAGAGACAACAGAGAATGGGTATGGAAGAACTTCTATAGAGTGTTTACGAATAAATGTATTTCGGACAAACAGTAAGTGTTTCACGAGGAGTTGAAACCGAAATTAAAAAAAGAATAAGTAAGGAATAGAGAGCTTTTTGTAAACTAAATGAGACTATGAAAAGTGAAATGCAATTTTCTCTAAAATGAAAAGTACACAATCGGTTGGTCCTATCAGTACCAACATATGCATCAGAAACTTGGAGCATTGATATTTGATTGATTAATTGATTTGGGATTTTCTGGCCTCCTGACATATATGGTCATTAACGCCAGCTTAATATTTGATGGTATGCATTTCGGCTAAGCTCATTTGAACAATATCAATATATCAGGAAGTCTGTGAAAGATTCCTTTTATCGGGATTTGGGCCTCTCCACTCCTGCCCATTCAAAACACTTCAAATTTCCAAATAAATCAAATATCATTTGCACAGAGGAAACGAGAGGTAAAATGACTGATCGTTAGTCATACCATTGGATACGTAATATAATTCTTCATCAACAAAGTAATCATGATATGTGAGGTAAGTCACGTTATGCATAAGCTCAGAATGAAACAAAGGTAGATTTCTTCTCAATAAACCCTTACCCCACAGAAAATCCTATGCATATATATATATATATATATATATATATATATATATATATATATATATATATATATATATATATATATGCATATATATATATATATATATATATATATATATATATATTATATATATATATATATATATATATATGCATATATATATATACATATATATATATATATATATATATATATATATATATATATATATATATATATATATATATATATATATACATGTATATAAATATATGTGTGTGTATTTATATATATATATATATATATATATATATATATATATATATATATATATATACATATATAGATAGATAGATAGATAGATAGATAGATAGATATAGATATAGATACAGATGGATAGATAGATAAATAGATATATTCTTAACTAGGCATTCCTGAACTTGAGGGCATTCTCAAATAATTATACATAATAGAACTAGTTCACTCCTGCCATTAGTCTCAAAATCTGTTTCCATAATCTTTAAGAGTTTCATCTATTCTATAGATTTTGAAAAAATCTTCCCGAATTGGTAAGTTTCAATATTATCGAACAATACAGAAATTGGATATCGTTTGTAAATGACTTAAGTAACCGGACACACACTGAGAGAGATTTGGCAATCTCTTCTTTAGATTATCGGAGTCTAATAGGCAGACTTTAACCTTGTGCAAGATATAACGAGAGAGACTTCCATGCAACTGCAACCTTAATGATATGCAAATACTCAATTACTGAGTCATATTGGCTTTGCGGTTTATGAGACGTTATCTGCAATAACTCGGGAGGAAATATCCATATGCACAAGTTTTAATAATGGGAAAAATTATATAATAAGCATTTCTTACGCATTTACCTGAATCAAAATCATACATTCTCTGAGCAGTGGTATATACAAATTCTTGGCCGAGAGCTTTCAGGTAAAAAATTCATTAAACAAATGTATAAATACATACAAGAGGAGAAGTGCTTAAAAAATCAGTAGAAGTTTGGGAGAAATAACAGATATTCTACATGATATTATCACGGTGGATATCCTTTACATTCAAGGATGGAGACACGTTATTTTGAATCTGTCAAGTTATCTTTCATTTGAGTAAGCTGCATTATACATAAAAATGCCTCATATAAGTAATATGAAGTAACTCTTTGATTGCAGTAGAGGCTAACAGCCTAAGGTAAGGAGAGAGAGAGAGAGAGAGAGAGAGAGAGAGAGAGAGAGAGAGAGAGAGAGAGAGAGAGAGACCCTCTTTATAAGGCTAAAGGCTATTGAAGGTGGCTGAATCGAAACCCAGCGTTCTTGGAGAATTAAAAATTTTAGCTAAATGCCATTTATCGAAGTCCGTTGGCGTGTGAGTTGACTTCCAATCCCAAGTGACTGTACAACCTTGGTGAAAAGTGAACCGGTTTTTATTGTGTCTCTTTCTATTTCCCTTGCTTCAAAACATGAAAAATTCTGTGTGGTACTTACTGGGAACATTATATTTTCTATCGTAATAACCTTTCTAACATACGTATGTTTATTTGTTCGTCAACCGTCCTGCGATTAGTAAACAATCACTGTTATGAAATGAAAAAGATTCTCATCATTACGAATTACACAATGAAGTAAAAAAAAAAAATAAACAAGTATACTTATGCTTCATCTTATCTTAATCCAGTCAGTAGCCATGGGGGATAAGGTTTTCTTTAACAAAAAATTAATCCAGGAAGATTTCTTTAAACTTTAAAACAATTGTTTAAATTTGATTTTATATTTACTTTTGGTCATGGGTAAATGAGTAGAATATATGCTCTTTCACACAGCCATGAAATGTTTGATGATAATTTTCTAGGGTTTCTAGGGTGATCCTTCAGGTGAGATAGCAAACAATGAATCCTGTAGGCTATGCGAAGAAATTCCTGACCTCGTGGCTCTAAATGAGATATGACTAAGGTGACTTTTATGATGGTGTCAAAAGTAAAGTTATCGGTGCAAATTCCTTATTGTATTGTTCTGCAGTATTGCGTCCTGGTAACCATTACAACGCTTAACTTTTACCCTGCTGCTCCCCCTGACGTATTTTGCATCATTGCCTCTTTTTAATGTAAGTTGTCCAATCCTATTGATTGGGATTTACTACACTATGCCCTGAGAAGCGTTTGAAAATCATGGGGATATCAGGGTTGACAGTCCTGAAATATCTTTGGACTTGAACGTGTCTATGGAAAGCAAACCATGTTCATTGCCGTTCTCTTGTTTGTTGAGTGCGACATTGATGGCACTCTATTCCCCGTAGCCCGGGTATGGAAATCAGAGCGGGAGGCTTTCCTGGAATTATTTCCCACATATTAACATTAACTCCTTATTTTAGTAGTCCTTCAAACTGGATCTGGCCCCATTGATTTATGGTATACTGAAATTTTGAATTCAAGTAAATCATTGATAGCCTAATAGCTAGCTACATAAAATTCAACTGGTCATGACGTAGCATAAATCTCTTACACGCCATTTTGTAGAATGACTAAGCCTTGACTTTGATAGGTAAATGGATGTATTAGGAAGTAGTATTTGTGGTACCCTTTAACAAACAAGGGCACCTATGTAAGCAAGAATTTTAACCAGAAACCTCTACCCTGTAGGAGAACTTAGGTCTTATTTCAATTGTTCCAGTCATCAGTATATATTATTCGTTTTATTTATGTACTGGGAGCGTTGAAGCTGCGATTTTGATCCGTTAATTTTCAAAACTTTTTATTTTTCATCAACCATTAATTTGGTTTCTTGGTTTGGTTTGTTTTCTGTTATAGGTACCTTTAATATTTATCCTCTTCTTTACCCCATTTCTGTAACTGTTTACCTGTAGTATTCTTGGTGCCATATGTCGTGATTCAAGTTTACTGTACTTGGCTTATTTTCATGATTTGAATTATTTCAACGTCCTGTATTATTGTATTATTGTACACATGGTCTATCCCAGATAGTGGACAATGACTTTCACTTCAATAACTCTCCACTGACGACCGAGGAGACCCCAATTATTTTAGATATTAATACACGTCTTCAAAGTAAAATGGGAGAGTTTAAATTCCTTTATGAAGATGCGGAAAAAGCTCTCCAATCTGATGGCTCACTAGAATTTGAGTGTATATCTTCAGTGCTTAGAGTACTGTAAAGTCCAAGTTGGTAGAATTCATGAGTATCTTAAATTTAAAACTAGGAGAAGACCTTGCTGCAACAATCCCATTGTCCTTTCCAGCTATACGAAACTTATTCTCTTTTTATTTGTATTTTAGGGCTAATATGTTTTTATTATAGCACAAGGAATAGCTACCCCTCCCCAAATCCACCACCAGGCTTATCACCAACCCACAGCCGGTATTTGTCTCGGTTGCGGCAAAGCCCGATTCCACTCCCTCTGATGGTCATAGGGATCGTTGGAGAGGACTGGAGGAGCATGTTTTGCCAGACAGTTCATGAAAACCCCTAATACTCTGCTGCCAATAAATGCAAGACTTTGTTGTGCAAGCTCTTCAGATACAAGGTGTGGATGGAGGGTCTTTGTAAAAGATCTAAGCAAACAGCTCTTAAGAACTACCGTATTTCCCGTGTCATAAGACGCACCTTTTTCCACGAAAAATGCCCCCCAAAATCACCCTGTGTCTTAACACTAAGAAAAAGTTGTATAGGCCAGTTTGACACACCTCAAACACCAAACTATTGACATACAAGCACTCAAACTCACGAGAGATAGAATATCAACCTACAATTATCATTCATGAAATATAAATTCATTCTTTTTTATATTGCACTTCATTTAATAAAATATAGTAGCAAATTATTTGTTTATTTTGGTAATCAGCTGATGACTCGGTAACCCCCTTCCACAAGTAAACATGCCAACCAGTGGTCTCGTAGCAGACGACAATATGACATTGTTGTTTATTTAGGATATATCTATTTTATCATATTTTTTTATTTTGTAATAAAGGAATATTTTGATAATGACTTTGTTGCCTGAGTTCCGAAACAATACAAACTAAAAGTTGTGGAATACCTCCTTGGCAAAAAACTTCTGTTAGTTGAGTGCAGTATGACCAAGTTAGCAGAAAAGTAACTAGACCCAGAATCACATAAACAGTAGCGAAATATTCCACCTAAAAGAATTTATAGATTTCTATAATCAATAACTACATTTTGTGTGAATATTTATAGGATATACGAGGAATTTTGGAACTATCACTAGATTTTTACATCTTTACCAACATTTTATAAAGAACCTTTGGCAACGCTGCTTTCATGTAAACAACACTTGAAACACCAAGCACTATGAGTAAACGTGTAGTTGTGATGGAAACTACGACTGGTTTAGTTGTTTCTTATGAGAATATGTAATAGAATTGGGATAATTGGCATCTAGCTAATAAATATTAACTTGAACATTTCATAATACACCCAAAATAAGAAAATTTACTGTGCCAGACAATAATCAGGCTAGTCGCTAACCATGGATTTCTGCTAAGAATTCTTTAAAATCCTCATTTTTTTTTCTAAAACTGCCTTGCTAATTTAAGGGTGCGTCTTACCACTGGTAGCGTCTTATACACGGGAAATACGGTAAATTGTTCAATCTTACCCCCTAATGATGACAGCACTGAAATGTCCAACACGACAACCAAGTATGAACAACTAACTGAATCTTCTTTGCCGGAGGAATTGTTAAAGCATGGTATAACTAGAAAACTCCGTCCCATTCACTTAGAAAAAAAAGTGTATCAACGTTACTATCATGAAAGAGTAACCTTGGCCAAATGGCAAATGGGTCTGTATGATCACGCCCCCATCAAGGAAATGGCCAAACTTCATATTGGCCGTGCCCCAAATCTAATGTTATGAATAAACTAATGCAAGCAATAGGTTACGTGAAATTTAAACCCTCGGGGAAAACCCATAATAATTCATCTAACTTTGGTAAGCTCTGGTTCTCCAAAGTGGACGATCCCACCCCAAAACCTACATTCAGAGTTGATAATGTGGTCAGTGGGTCATTGATTGTACAAATACCCCCTAGTCGCGCAAATGGACAGCCTAATGCTGCAAACAGTAATGTCGCCTCTAGAAGTAAGTACATTTTTTTGGTTGCAATAATTACCATGTGTAATCTAAATGCCCCCATTTTCCAGATTTAACAAGTGGGGCATTAAAGTTGCAGAAAATTAATCATTGCACAAACTTTTTTTCTGCTCAACACCCTGCTGGCACGTGCAATGCCAATATTGCATGTCTGAACTGTCAGCAACCTCATAAACTGCCTGTTTGCCCAGATATCCTTGCAGTAATCCATCAGTTAATCCAACCCATCATCGGACTTGCTATTGACCCCACTAAATTACAGCCCCTTAACCCTTCCACTATTAATGACTCCATTGTAAATCATAGTCAAATTTCTTGTATCATCAACAACACCAAAAGTGTTGGACATAATAACCTACCCCCAGTTGTATTACTAATTAACTGGCGAATAGGTCTCCTGTAAATTAAACACTCCATTAGATTTTCCTAGATTGTGGTGTGCACCATACTTTTGTGCACCAAAATGTTGTTAACTTATGAGAACTTGAACTTGTTGGACAGATAGTGTTCCAGACTAAGTCATTTGATTTTGCTGAAGCTCATAAGAGTTCCGATCTAGTTCAATTCAAATTGAAAATCGATAGAAAGAAACACAAGATTGTGGCCATTGTTAGTGCAGAAGTAGGCAAAATCATTAATATGCCTGGTTACACGCATATTGTCCGTAAGCTAGAAGCTAAGGATATTTGTCTCACGTATGATCGTCCTGACGATAATTCTGCTGCTATTAAGATCATTTTCGGTGCCAATTATCTCCCATGGCTATTCAAACGTACCAATGATACTGATGGTGTAAACATATTCAGCGCTCCTGCTGGTTACATGGTATGGGGACCATTACCATATTGGTCGTCTCTGGAAATAGGTCCTAAAGAAGTCAATGCACTCTCCATTACCCATAACCATATTATTGTTGACTCCCTGTAACAATAAGCCCACCTTTTGAAAACCTATGAAAATTGAAACCATTGGTATCATTAAAGAATCTTTTAGCCATCTTGAAGAAAAAGCAGTTCTCTTCAAAAGAACGACTCAATATGACAACGGAGAGTATGTCCTTCAGTTACCATTCATGAGCGATAAACATTGCTCCTCGAACTACGCCAAAGCCTATGCCCAACTCATGACAGTTAATAATCCAAGAACCCCCAATTGTTTGCCAATTACTGGAAGATTCTGGAGGAATATCTTGAGAAAGATTTTATCGAACCTGTCCCCTAGGACACCCCTGTTGATGAACAAGTACAATTATCCTGTAATTAAGTATTCAACCACCACTCCGATGTGTCTTACTTTCCACACTTCATACAAGTCGAATCCAAATTCTCTTTCTTTGAAAGATTTTCTGTGGTCAGGGTCCAATCTTGCAACTAAGAATTAATTGATGATTTTGACGTTCCGAGGAAAAGCCCTTCGGTTTCACTGTGGTTATTTTCTAAAGTATTCCTCCTAATAGAGATTGACCTAGAGCAGAGAGATTTTTCTCACTTCCCTTTCTTTGAGGATCCCGAAATGACAATGGTTGTTGCTTATTGATTTAAAG
>NC_090751.1:50809176-50814176 GCF_036898095.1 Palaemon carinicauda
GATCTCTTTAGTTCCTCTACTTGCTTCGCATAGTGGCGAAAGAACACTCTGGAAGACTTCCAGCCCGTGTATGAACGGAAATGTTCAAAATCCATACAATTAAGAGAAATTTAGGGATGAGGCAACTTTCCTCGGATCGTGACCTGCGGGTGTACTGTCAGGATCCGCTCTGCGAATAAAAAATATGTGATTTTCGCTCTGAGTTGATTCAGAGATAAATTTGAGCCTGATGTTTCTCCCTGAATAGTTGACCACCCTTGAAGTCTGAAGTTCTACGAAGATAGACTTTAGGCATTCTACTGGACATAGAGATGCATCTTCTTTCAGAGGGCAGATTCTCCAGGGACCCCACCTGTTGGTGGGTAACTCATTCTGGCGAGAAACGTAGGATCCGGAAACAGGTTCAGTTCCCCCCCATCTAGGAACTGAACACGACCTTCCTCTCTCGAGAGGGCTACAATCTCACTAACCCTGGCCCCGGACGCGAGTGCAAATAGGAAAATAACTTTTTGTGTCAAATCCTTTAACGCACATTCTTCATTGCTCAACAGGGAGGCGAAATGAAGAACTTTGTCTAAAGATTATGAGATGGGCTTTGGAGGTGCTGAAGGTCTGAGCCTAGCACAGGCTTTCGGAACTTTATTAAAGATCTCGTTACCTAGGTCGATCTGGAAGGACAAATAAAATGGGTCTCATCAAAGCAGATTTACACACTGAAATCGTGTTAGCTGCCAACCCTTGACCATGGAGGTGGATGAAGAAAGATAAGCAGAAGTCTGTGAGATCTCCTGCGGATTCTTTGCCTTTACAAAGGCCACCCATTTTCTCCAAGATGACTCATATTGCCTTCTAGTCGATTTGCACTTATATTCCTCTAGGAAGTCCATGCTGGCTTTCGAAATCCCGAAACGCTTTCTCGCCGCAAGGGAGAGAAAATCATGAGCTGCAGGGTCCGGGTTTTCTGTAATGAAGCGCAGACAGTCGACTTCTGGACTCGCTGGGTCAGAACTGGATGTGGTAGCGGCACAAACTTCAGCTGTAGTTCCAACGCCAAGGGAACCACATGCTGTTCGGCCACTTGTGGGCCACTATTGCCGCTACCCCCTTGAAGGATCTCAGTTTGTTGAGGACCCTCAACAGAAGGTTGTGAGGGGGGAACAGATAAATCCTGGACCATCTGTTCCAGTCGAGGGACATCGCGTCCACTGCTTCCGCTAAGGGGTCCTCGTACGGGGATACGTACAGGGGCAACTTCTTGTTGTCTTTTGTCGCAAAGAGGTCTATCTGCAGTTCTGGGACTTGATTCAGAATGAAGGAGAATGATCCTGCGTCTAAGGACCATTCCGACTCTATCGGTGTGAACCTGGATAGAGCGTCCGCTGTCACGTTGCGGACTCCTTGGAGGTGAACTGCCGACAGGTACCACTTCTTCTTTTCCGCCAATCGGAAAATGGCCAACATCACCTGGTCGATTCAAGCATCTCACAACCACCTCGCTGTCCATCACCAACCTTATGTGGATCGAGTGACGTGGGGAGACTTTCTTTAAGGTAAGGAGCACTGCCATAGCTTCTAGAAAGTTTATGTGAAAGGTCCTGAATAGCTTGGACCAAGTCCCCTGGACTTTTTTCCGATGAGAGTGACCTCCCCATCCCTCCTTTGAGGCGTCTGAGTGAATCGTCATCGACGGGGGAGGTGGCTGAAGAAGAACCGACTTCTTTAGATGTCTGGCTTGGGACCAAGGCCTGAGAAGAGTACGTAGCCGAGGCGGCACTGGTCTTCTCAGATCTCTTCGCGCGTTTGATGCATACCTTCTCCAAACTCCGGTTGCATCCTTTAGCTGTGCTCTTAGCACTGGGTCTGTCACCGAAGCAAACTGGAGAGAGCCTAGTACCCTCCTCCTGTTCGCGTCTTGATATCCTTTCGGAATCTAGAAGTCTCTTGACAGAGCCCGCCATCTACTTTCTTTTCTTCGTCGGGATGGAGAAACAGTGTGACAAAAGGTCCCAGTGGATTCCCAGCCACTGGAACTTTTGGGATGGAGAAAGTCGAGACTTTTTTCTGTTGATCTTGAAGCCTAGGTACTCTAGGAACTGGATCACCTGACTGGAAGCTTGCAAGCATTCGGTCTCGGATGCTGCCCACACCAGCCAGTCGTCCAGGTAGGCTACTACCTGAATTCCCTTTAGGCATAATTGTTTGAGAGCAGCGCTCACAAGCTTCGTGAAAATCCTTGGGGCTATGTTTAGCCCGAATGGCATGGCTCTGAAGGCGTATAGTCTCCGTTGTAGCCTGAACCCTAGGTAGGGGGAGAGTCGACGGCTGATTGGAATGTGCCAATAGGCGTCTGACAAGTCTATAGAGACTGAGTATGCCCTCTTGGGCAGTAAGATCCTTATGTGTTGCAGTGTTAGCATTTTGAATTTGCAATTCACTATGAACTTGTTGAGTGGCGATAAGTCCAGAATGACTCTGAGCTTTTCCAAGTCTTTCTTGGGAACACAAAACAGCCTCCCTTGGAATTTGATGGACTTCTCCTTTCGGATCACCTTTTTCTCCAACAGTTCTTGAACGTACTCCTCCAGAACGGGGGTGGAGTGTTGGAAAAACCGAAGGCACGGGGGTGGAGTGCTGTACCAGCTCCAGCCCAGTCCATTCTTGAGTAGGCTTTGGGCCCAGGGATCGAAGGTCCACCGATCCCAAAATTTCATCAGTCTCCCTCCTACCGGTATCATTCACTTGGACTGCCGTCCTGAGGTCTTGCCTCCCTGACCACGACCACCTCTGAATCCCTTCCCCTTGAGGGGCGCCTAGACGAGCCTCTGGCTGCTCTTCTAGGCTTTGCTCGAAAGGAAGAAGACTGTCCTTCGAACGTTGGGGGTGAATGCCGTGGACTGACCTGGCACAGCCTGGGGTACCCACTGAAAAGTGGTCGGGGTTTATGCCCACCATCTGGGGCACTGGAGGCAATGGCAATTGCAGTTGCTGTTGCTGTCTAGAGGGCTTGGCTGGCCGAGACGGTAGCCTAGTCCTCATATTCTTCCTCTTTGGTTGAGGACCCTCATCCGGGGAAGACTTTCTTTTGATAGCCAGGCCCCACTTCTGGAGAAGGTTTTCTATTCTCCACGGTGGCCTTATCAACAACTTCTTTGACCACATCGGTAGGGAAAAGGTCTTTTCCCCAAAATGTTGGAGAAGATTAACTTCCTTGGCTCGTGCCTCACCGTAGCCCCGGTGAAAACGAACTCCCTACAAGCTCTCCTTGCCTTGACGAAGCCATAAAGGTCCTTCGTCACTGTGGTTAGGTGAGTCTTAGCCACCCCCCATGAACATTTCATGGACCTTGGGGTCACTTGCCATCGTCTCAAGAGTAGTCTGATGAGACATTGAGGCAGCCAGTCTTTCTTTTGTCTCGAACTCTCTTCGTAAAAGAAAGTCGGGACAGCTTGGGGAGGTCCTCGCCGAATTGCCGTCCGGCAATATCAGCCTCCAACTTTCCCACTGAAAACGTCAGATGGACATCCTTCCAGTCTTTGTGGTCAATAGGCAAGGGCCAGCGACAAGGGTTTACACTCCTCCAGGGAGGGGCAAGGCTTGCCGGCCTCCGACTGCCTTTAGGACAGCCGCAAACCCTTTCTGTAAAAAGGGGAAGGCTCTAGCAGGAGAGGACACAAGGAAGGGAGCTTCTTGCTCAATGCCGCTACCTTCGAGTTAGAGAATCCCTTCTCCTTCATCGAGGATGAAAGTAGGGCTTGAGCCTTAGCGTGGTCCATGATTATGACCTCCTTCGGCTCTGTCTCCTCCTTGAAGCTGTTCTTTTCTCAGCCGGACATAGCAGTCCGGATATGATGCCTTGCTGGGCCAGAATTCCACCTCCTCTAGGGGAACTGAACCCAGCTTATCCGAGATGACGATCTTTCCAGTCGTCATCGGCATGTGCTCAGCATACGTCCATGGGTTAGCATCTGAGCATAAGGGAAGGTCTTTCACATTGAGCCTTTTCCGGGGCCCATGTGATTCTGCCAGGGACTGCATCCGCAGTTCCATAGCAGCCGCCTTCTCCTGATTCTCCTTCTGCATTTGTTGGATCATTCCAACAATCGAAGAGAGGGCCTGTCCCAGCTCTACTGGGAGACCGGCCGATGTTGAGGGAATAGGCTCCGGAATCTGAACCGGAGTAGCCGACACCTCGTCGACCTCATCCTCTACGACGTCCGGCGGCTTGGACTTCATCCTGACCTTCTGCCAGGAGGTCTTCTTCCAAACGCTCGTCCACGTCAGACATCCTGTCATCTAACTGGATGTCTTGCAATCGCGACCGCGACTTCAACGTCACCTGGACCTGATCTTGGGGGATCTCCTCTTGAGGCTGGGGAATCACTGCATCAGCCGATGCCTTGGGAAAAAGATACGCCCTCATCTTCTCACTTGGAAGATAAGGGCCAGAGGTGTTCTTTTGGAAGCCCCTTACCCAGGTACGAAGCTTCTCCCTTGCTATATCCCTTGATTCCGCCTTCCTAGGGGAATCAAAAGCCACAGTAATCAGGTTAGTGCATACAGTACATACCTGAGGGTCCCAATACTGGAGATCATCCTTGGAGACAGCACATGCTGCGTGTCTCCTACAAAACTCATGTCCGCAGAGGTACTTGCTGCGGACGTTGCAGAAAACATTTCCGCACTTCGGAGGGTCCTGTAAAGAGAAGAAATTTCCATGAGTATCAAGTGAACTATGTATCACTGGATATGCATAGTATAGCATAACAATTCATAAAGGAAAGACACACACTTGTGTTTCCCTCACAACCCATTGTTGCAGCCTTCCAGATAAATAAAATCAAATGGTTAATCTCTTCTAGAGTAACCAATGCAAGGTTTCCAGAGGAAACAGGTGAAGCTCACACCTAAGCAATGATTTTAAAATCCAGGATAATAGACAGGAAAGAACTCACTTTCCTATCTGTAGGGCAACAGCAAAGGGATGTGCAAGAAAACACAAA
>NC_090751.1:50821676-50822732 GCF_036898095.1 Palaemon carinicauda
GATACCGAGGTATCAAGTCATAAAAGTCTGTATTAAAAATCAATCACATTAGCGTTAGAAACGCTCGGCCACACATGTCTGCACTTATGCTAGGTTCACCTTTGAAAAAGGAACAGTCTATGTGGGCACTCGATGCCCTCATTCAGTTTGTAGTATAGTATGTACCTACACACTCACCCTGGACTTAATCGTCCCAATTAAGACCACTGTTCCTCGCAGAGTTAAACAGTAGGGTTAACCACACGACCCACTGCTACCACAGATCTCTTTAGTTCCTCTACTTGCTTCGCATAGTGGCGAAAGAACACTCTGGAAGACTTCCAGCCAGTGTATGAACGGAGATGTTCAAAATCCATACAATTAAAGAAATTTAGGGATGAGGCAACTTTCCTCGGATCGTGACCTGCGGGTGTACTGTCAGGATCCGCTTTGCGAATAAAATATGTGATTTTCGCTCTGAGTTGAATCAGAGATAAATTTTAGCCTGATGTTTCTCCCCTGAATAGTTGACCACCTTTGAAGTCTGAAGTTCTACGAAGATAGACCTTTAGGCATTCTACTGGACATAGAGATGCATCTTCTTTCAGAGGGCAGATTCTCCAGGGACCCCCACCTGTTGGTGGGTAACTCATTCTTGGCGAGAAACGTAGGATCCGGAAACAGGTTCAGTTCCCCCCCATCCAGGAACTGAACACGACCTGCCTCTCTCGAGAGGGCTACGATCTCACTAACCCTGGCCCCGGACGCGAGTGCAAATAGGAAAATAACTTTTTGTGTCAAATCCTTTAACGCACATTCTTCATTGCTCAACAGGGAGGCGAAATGAAGAACTTTGTCTAAAGACCATGAAATGGGCTTTGGAGGTGCTGAAGGTCTGAGCCTAGCGCAGGCTTTCGGAACTTTATTAAAGATCTCGTTACCTAGGTCGATCTGGAAGGCATATAAAATGGGTCTCATCAAAGCAGACTTACACACTGAAATCGTGTTAGCTGCCAACCCTTGACCATGGAGGTGGATGAAGAAAGATAAGCAGAAGTCTGTCGAGATCTCCTGCGG
>NC_090751.1:50830732-50835732 GCF_036898095.1 Palaemon carinicauda
CATGTGGCGTTCCTTAATTCGATTTTTTTTCTTTTGATATTAAGGGTTCTTAATTTCATTTTATTACTTTCGTGGGATATTATTTTCATGTACATTATTGATAGGGATAAATTTTTCATTCATATATATTGTGCAGTGAGTGATTGTTTAATTTCGTGTTAAAACTAAGTGAATTGAAATTTATGAAATTTTAGGAAGAAACCGTGGTAGACTAAAACACGTGTTAATTTCCTGTGTTGGTAACCGTAAGCACACGTGGCATTCTTTATTTCAGTTTTTCCTTTTCACAGTAAGGGTAGGCAATTTCATTTTGTTACTTTCGTGGGGTATTATGTTTATGTACATTTTTGAAAGGGATAATTTTCGTAAGATTGTGTAACATTGTTAAACTAAAGATAAAGGATTTATGATATCACATTCAATTCAATTTTTTCAGTAAGGGTATAGGATCATTTAGATAAGATATTTGGAGGTGTAATTTTTTAAACTCATTTTGTTTTTATTAAAGGGAAATTTTTGTAAAGGGGTTGATGTTCTTAACGAAGCATTAAGCAATCTTTGTGACATTGTTTGTTTATTTAATTTGTTATACTTTAAGTATAAATACAAACTTTGCTTTAAGTCACAGGGTTGCAAGTGGTGGTGTTGCAAGAACGCACCCACACATTTTTACAAATCCATTTTTTTCCTGACTAGCCTAGAGGGTCACCTACTGCATAGTTGTGATTCCAGTTTATTTTGTCTAGCATAGAGGGTCACCTATAGTTGTGATTCCAAATTTTATTGTGTAGCACAGTTGTCAAATATATAGTTACTTGTTTGGACGCATTACAACCGGACAGCCTAAGCTCACCCATTGTCGTGACCCTGGTTTTCGAATTAGGCTCCTGTTCAATTACTTGCAAGGCTTGCTACTCGGTGATAGTTCTTTCTTGAGACGCATTTTTACAGCCATTGTGCATTTTGCCCGGCTCCATCTTCATCCTTCCTTCCATGAGACTCTTGCGTAAGGCTAGAGCGTCTTTCCCCTCCGTGTAATTTCTTGCACGGCCAACATCGTACCTTGTGCTGTTGAGTTTGTTCTTGTCTCTGTCTCCACAAGAAATTAGCAAAATGACTGCTGCTGAGATCAGTGCATTTGTGGATTTGGCAGAACGACAAGGCTATGAGGGGGAGGCCTTGCGAAGGTATGTGCGGGAACTCACGGATGAAGCCAATGCCCGGAGAAGAACGAAGCAAGAAAGGATGCAGTATGCGAGAGAAAGAGCGAGAGCGTATGAATTAAAGAAGCGGGAAATAGACGGTCGATTAGCCCAGCTCAGTAACTCGCTACCTCAATCTAATGGTGCCAACGACCAGCAGGACAACTGCAGAGAGACACAGTGCATTGAAGGGTTCACCAAGGAACTCCCTACAGCGGAACTGAAGGCGACCATGTCCCAGCTCGGCAAGAAGTGTGGACTGGGGGCAGGGAGTGATCTCGCACATGAGGGCTACAACTCAAGCTTGGGTCAAAAGCCTGTGAAGTGTGTACAGCGAGTGCACCTCAGGTGCATGAAGGCTGCCAAGCCGGAGCCTAAAACTGTGAGGACGCAACCTGCAGGGGAAGACGACTGGCTAGGTACCATTGACCTGGGTGAGGTAGCTTGGCTAAGGGAGGAGGCCCAGGAGTCTCCCCCTTCCAGCAATGAGTTTAAGCCCCGTACCCGAGAGTGCTCCCCAGCTAAAGCAATGATGCTTTCCACCAGACCAAAGGTCTCAGAGGAGGACCAAGAGACCATCAGGAGCCAGGCACAGCTCAGCAGATTCCAGCTGATGGGTGAGATGGCGATAAACCACAGGGCACCCACTTACCTGAGCGAGGTGGAAATAAATAACCCCTCTAAGGCTGAGTTCCTGCTAAGGGATGAGGTGCCCCTTAAGATCACCCGAGGTTCTCACGATCCTGTTAAGGTCTCGTGCCGGCAAGTAGTTGTCCCCTGTAATCTCCGCTTGTCGATGCTAGGCGTGGCCCATGAGAGACTGGGAGGACACTTTGGGGTAACAGGTCCTACCCAGATGATCCAGCATCAATTCTGTCTGGGCTTGCACGAGATTGTTAAGGCTTACTTAGCATCCTGCCATCCTTGCCCAGTCTCCGGTAACTATAAGCAAATAATGCTGAGGGCCTCGCTCCAACTCATCCCATCCATTAGTGTCACAGAACTGACACAATTCTTTTATTGGTATGGCTTCCTAGCCACATTTCAGAAGGACGAAGGTTCCCACTTCATGGCAAAGGAGTCACGACCTCTGACCATACTCATAATTCATTTTTGGCTTCACCAGGTTCAAGCAGGAATTCCCAACTGTGGGGTTTACTTGAATTTCTTCCAGACATGGGATAAACTCCAAACTCAAGAGAATGAGCTCTCAGGCATGGGCTCATCTCTTGAGCATCTTGGATCCTATTGTGCGGACCAAAAATTCCCACTGACATTCCTAAAGGACCGTAATCCTCTAACCTACTTGACTGAGCTACGTAATGGGAATAAGGGGCTCATGAGGTGGGGCATAGACCTCCAGAACTACAACTGGAAGGTCAAGCGCCTAAAGAACTCAGGTGAGAGAGATGTGTTTTCCCGGCTTTAGTGCCCAATGCACAGTGCCATGACCATAGCGTAGCCATAGTCAGTAGGTTAATTTAGGTTGTATGGAAAAATTTTAATTGGCCTTAGTGTCTTCCCAGGTAAATAAACTTGAGGAGCCATCTTGGCATCATTATTTGCATTTAATTTATTTTTATGTATTTATTTTATCTTTTTTGCATATAAGCCAATTTTCTTTAATTTTATGCTTACCACTGCACTAGGTCACTTAACTTTAACCATTTTTTACATTTTAATTTTCAATTTTGCATTTTCTAATTTTTCAGTTGCTAACTCACAGCCAGCATACTTATTTCTACGTGGCACTTAAAGTTAATTTACTGTCAAAATAACGTAAAATGGTGACCCTAGTTGCAGCTTAGATATTTATCCATCATCGTGGTGAGACTCACTGAGGGAGGAATCATTAAGACTAGTGGCTTCAGACCATGCTTGCAGAGTTCTTGTCCTGTTTTAAGACAAAATCTCTGCTAAAATGGGGGGCTGTTAGTAATGGCGGTCATTACGCCACCTTTTTCAAATAACAAAAGACCCCACCAGCAAGCATGAGTCGAAATGCCACGAGTTTTGGGACCCTACCCAGAGTCTCACCCCCCTCCAACCATCCTGTACCAGTCTACTCCCCCTGAGATCTCAATTTCAGCTACCTTCTACGAATCACGTGACAACATCGAGGTCCCAGGAGAAGGAGGGAAGCAAGCTGTGAAGGATATGGGGACACGTGATCAAGCCTGACCAATAGGACAGTGGTCAGGCCAATCCCCCCTACCCCCCCCCCCAATTGGGGGTCAAGTGGGGTTGATCTACCCAGGGAAAACTGGAGATTTTTCTTCTTATCTCAACCTCCATGAGGATAACATCTCCTCTTCTTTCTTCGTGACTCAGCCTCCTTGAGGGAACCACCAGCGCTCTTCACCCTCAAGACATCAAGGGAGGCAAGACCTCTGTTTACATATCCTCCCATAAGGGAAGGAACCAGAGTCTTTTTTACTAAGGTAAGGTGTCTGATTTGAGATTCTCAATATCCTTACCCAACCTCCCATCCCTTCCTTATCACATCCTATTTTCCTTATCCTCTAAAGAAATCCTACCCACTGAACCTTGTATCCTATCCCCTATACCCAGACCACGTGTGCTGTTTAGTCCTAGCTTTAATACATTCACCCTGTGACAGTGTTGATTCCCATGTGTAACGTTTAAATCCCCAAGCTTGGCATTTTCATTTAATTTGCTTAAAAGTTTTAGCCACACGACTTCATCGTGTTCCCAGCCGGTAGAAGTAAGTGTGCTGATAATAATTCAATTTATTTCCCCTTCCAGGGAACGTGATTGCTGTGCTGGAGTTTCATCCACGGTCCCCCCAAACTCCATCCGAAGCTCCTCGTGGCATAAATTAAAATATAAATAATTAGCTGTTGTGCTCCCCTTTCTTTTGTTAATTTTTATTTAAATATTATTGTAAATACATATATTTGTCAGTATTCCTTGTATCATTGCTGACTGGCGACCTACCATTGTTATTTATTTTGTTATGGCCCTTGAGTCCCTTAAGCAAGGCCGGACTCGAACCAGTGGCCCGTAACAATATATATATATATATATATATATATATATATATATATATATATATATATATATATATATATATATATATATATATATATATATATATATATATATATATATATATATATATATATATATATATATATATATATATATATATATATATATATATATATATATATATATATATATATATATATGTATATTATATATATGTAAATATACATATATATACATATATATATGTAATGATAAATTTTGCACATTTTTACGTGTTTTTCATATTCAAATAAGCCATATATATTTTTGATACATTAATGTCTGGATTCTCTTAACGACCTCGGGATCAGAGCCCCAGGCGAAATCACACAAAGACAAGAGCTTGGCTCCGGCCGGGAATCGAACCCTAGTCGGCAAGCTTGTATAGACAGTGACTAAGCCACTTGGCCACGAAGAAGGATATATATATGTAAATATATTTTGTATTTATATATATATATATATATATATATTTATATCTATAAATATATATATATATATATATATATATATATATATATATATATATATATATATATATATATAAACAGGAACCTACACATATATATACACAGACATGTGTAGATATATATATATATATATATATATATATATATATATATATATATATATATATATATATATATATATATATTTATATACATACATATATATATATATATATATATATATATGTATATTTATATATATATATATATATATATATATATATATATATATATATAT
>NC_090751.1:50840732-50850732 GCF_036898095.1 Palaemon carinicauda
TTTTGAAGTTCTAATGGTTCAACTACCCAATTAGGAAGATCATTTCACAACTTGGTAACAGCTGGAATAAAACTTCTAGAATACTGTGCGGTATTGAGCCTCATGATGGAGAATTAGAATTGACTGCCTGCCTAGTATTACGAACAGGATAGAATTGTCCAGGAAGATCTGAATGTAAAGGATAGTCAGAGTTAGGAAAAATCTTATGCAACATGCATAATGAACTAATTGAACGACGGTGCCAAAGATTAATATCTAGATCAGGAATAAAAAATTTAATAGACCGTAAGTTTCTGTTCAACAAATTAAGATGAGAATCAGCAGCTGAAGACCAGACAGGAGAACAATACTCAAAACAAGGTAGAATGAAAGATTTAAAACACTTCTTCGGAATAGATTGGTTACCGAAAATCTTGTAAGACTTTCTCAATAATCCAATTTTTTGTGCAATTAAAGAAGACACAGACCTAATGTGTTTCTCAAAAGTAAGTTTGCTGTCGAGAACTACCCCTAAAATAATAAGTCATACAAATTTAAAGAAACATTATCAATACTGAGATCCGGATGTTGAGGAGCCACCCTCCTTGACCTACTTACAATCATCCTTTGAGTTTTGTTAGGATTCAACTTCATACCCCATAATTTGCACCATGCACTAATTTTAGCTAAATCTCTATTAAGGGATTTGCCAACCCCAGATCTACATTCAGGGGATGGAACTGATGCAAAGAGAGTAGCATCATCTGCATATGCAACAAGCTTGTTTTCTAGGCCAAACCACATGTCATGTGTATATAGTATGAAAAGTAATGGGCCAAGAACACAACCCTGTGGAACACCGGATATCACATTCCTATAGTTACTATGGTGCCCACTAACAACAACTCTTTGAGATATATTTCTTAAAAAATCAACAATAATGCCAACAAACGACCCACCCACTCCTAACTATTTGAGTTTGAAAACAAGGGCCTCATGATTAACACGGTCAAAGGCAGCACTAAAATCAAGGCCAATCACACGAACTTCCTTAGCACAATCAAGGGATGTCTGTAGAGCAATGGAGATTGTAAGATGGGCATCCCATGCTTCAAGGCCTTTACGAAAACCAAATTGCAAACTAGGGAATAGATGATTACCTTCAGCAATTCTATTAAGACGTTTTGCCAGAAGACGTTCAAAAACTTTAGATAATATGGGAGTGATGGAAATTGGGCGGTAATCAGTTGGACTTGAGCTACCAGAAACACATTTACATAGAGGAGTAGCATTACCAATTCTCCAACAAGTGCTATAAGATCCTCTTCTTGCTAACTTGTGTACCACAATGAATGTATTTACTTGTTACGCTCATATTTAGGCAATGTTGGATAAATCAAGAAATTCATTAGCCCAGGTGCTCTGCTCTTTCATCACTGATTTGGTTGCCCAAAAATTTTGATTAGTGGTAATGGTCTTGAGTTTATAAATAAGGTGGTGAAATCGGTCACGGACTTCATGAAAATTCAACACTTTTCAGTGAGCGCATGTAGGCCTTCAGCTAAAGGCCTATTGGAATCGCATAATAGGGAAGTGGTACGAATTTTATGTTATTTAGTGGCTGATGATCCCCTTCATTGGCACGCATTGCTTCCTACAGCTGAGCTAACTTTGAAAATTGCATATAATGCCTTGCTCAGAGACACACCTTTCTTTTTATTGCATGGACAGGATCCTTTGTTACCATATACGGCAGGGGCGTAGGAGCATTCCTGTTGGGGGGGGGGGGCTAAAGTTCGAAATGACACTGAAGGCGGAGCCGTAGGCGCGAAGGCATAGGAGGGAGGGGGGGGGGGTGACTGGGAGTCTCCCCAGAAAAGTTTTATGAGGAAACACCCTCAGATGCGATTTCCTGGCATCTGACAGCATATTGTATCAAAAACAAAATCATATTTTTGGAAGACTTTTATGTGACCAATTCCAATTTTTACACAATAACAATCATAAAATACCAATAGGCCTATATATATATATATATATATATATATATATATATATATATATATATATATAAAACGATAGGCCTACTTGGTGAATTTACCAAAAATATACTGACGATGTTGATTCTTTGCTACAAACTCATTCGCAATATCGATCAAGTCAAGGCTATCGGTTTTTTCCCAATGACAATGAAGTATCATGCAGTGATTCAATATTACTCAATGAATAATAACATGAAGCATCAGACCCTGTGAGAAGAGAATAGAGTAAATTTGATTCTTTCATTTGTTTACTTTGTGAATCTAGATAAATGGAAACATTAGGTAAATCAAATAATTCTACAAGTTTCAACTTGCTTTCCAATATGGCTGTTGTGTCGTACAACATATATTAAAATAACTGAATTTAGTTATACACACACACATATATATATATATATATATATATATATATATATATATATATATATATATATATATATATATATATATATATATATGTATATATATATACATATATATATATATATATATATATATATATATATATATATATATATATATATATATATATATATAGAATAATTATAAGGAAGCAAAATTAAGAACAAGCATATTTCTTATATAAATATACATATTTGAAAGTCATGACTGAGACCAGAAAATATACATATGAAAAGTGTATGAATAATGTATAATTAATACTTCATAAGCTCTGAAATTATATAAAAGTATACATATTTAAAAAGGATTATGAAGAAATATATATATATATATATATATATATATATATATATATATATATATATATATATATATTCATGCATATGTTTATATGTGCGATATCCGTCAACTACATGTGTTGGCGTGTGTCATGTTTTCAATTTATTAGTGCGTATCAATGATGTAGTTTGTTACTATAATAGTGTTTGGTAATGATGGATAGATTAACATAAGTTTGCATGGTATACACTGGGGGTCAAACATTATAAGTGGCTTGATTCCCAATATTGGGGCTGCTCTCTGTAAAACTTTGCGAGTGACGAGTGACGGGACTGTGAAACTATGATGCTGGGTACTAACATGATACTTACGTGGCGGGGGTGGGGTGGGAGGGTGAGACTGTACAAGGGCTGTTGCCAGAGATGGAATGAATTTACAAAATGTAAATCTGTTTGTTTAAAAGCATATTTTCAGCAAAAAAGGGGGGGGGGGTGGCTATAGCCCCCCCCCCCCCCCCCAGCCCCCCCTGCTCCTACGCCCCTGTACGGTCCTGATTAATTCACAACAATTGCAAAATTATTCAACTGAGCATTACCATGTGTATTTACTAAATCTCTTATGGAGAGTAATGACCCCCACCGAAAGGTTTTTGAAAAGAGCTTATGTAAAAAACAGCTCTAAGTATGATGGTCGGTTCAAACCCGCACTGGTAAAAGTATTTGTGGGTGATTGTGTGTATTTGAAACGATTACAACCAAGGAAACACAAACTAGAGCCAGCGTATTTGGGTCCGGACCGAGTACAGATGGTTAAATCTAACACTGTAATGATACAAAGCATTATAAATGGCGCAGTGTCTGAACATGTTTACGCACACATACATGTAGTTCCAGAAAAGGTAGTTTTCAAAAGTGTCAATCAGAGTGTACCTTCATATCCCTGCAAATTCAACATTCTTAAGGTTAACGAGTATGATTTTTTATTTCTTTCTTTTTTAGTGTTGTTGTTTAAACAGACCTCATTTCTTATTTTGGCGTGTTCTAGATAAACTTGATGTAGAAGTAAACTGTTGTGACAATTTTGCTGACTGGAGCAATACGTATGACATATGGCTCAGGGAACCTAAAAACAAACAGAGAGAGGTTAAACAGGTCAGGTGTGATCTGTCAGGCGGATGTTGTATTACTGATGTATTTATATGACTCCTGGTTGCTGGGAACGTGGTGGTACCCGAAGGGCAAAGGGCTACAGGATTAAAGTTCAGCGTCAAGGAAAGGCAGTGTTAGAGAATGTGCTGATGCGAGTACCTTATATTTAGAGTTATTAGAGAAGGGCGGGAAGCTGAATGATTTTCTCGGGAAAACGGCTAGTGGTCACCGATTGATAGTTACAAGTTAAGTATAGTAGTTAAAAATGGCAAACGAATGGTGGTGAGTTTTGCTGCAAAACTGGGCCATAATCCCGGACAAGAAAAATCGAGAGATGAAAGAATGTCTATTCCTACCTTGGTCCCGCCCAAAAAGCCAGTATTGCCCGCAACCAGAGGGAGGTTATTGATGATATTGTGTAATGCCGATGTTGATATGATTTTGTTTTCCACTTTGGGTATTTTGTATCATAGTTGACGAGGTCATAACAAGAAATGAGTGAGATTATTTTTTATTATATTGTGTACAATTTTATATGCAATATTAATTTTTTTCTATTTTTAGCTGGAAGATGTTTATTTTCGAGGGTGATTTCTATGCATATGTTTTATGTTGCTTTTCTGTCTAGTACATGCCATGCCCTATTAAATGTGCTTTATACAGTGAGAATAATGACCATTTTAAGCGTGAAATTATTGTCATGATTTGTTGTGCACAATCATTGAACTCTGTTATAGGTGACTTGTTCTAACATTACTAGCGACAGAAAATTTCAATCACAGTCGAGATTTCCACAAAATCTAACAATTCAGCATATTGACAGAGCAACATTGCATTTACTCTCCCAGGGGTAAGCAGTACCACTCGAGCGATCATTGGAACGAAAAAGTACTTGTTTGAAAAGTATGTTGCGTAAAGTGTATTTACTAACATTTTTATAATACATTGAAAAAAAAACATGTTCCGATGTCTCATTATCTGTCGATATGGGATATATATATATATATATATATATATATATATATATATATATATATATATATATATATATATATATATATATATATATATATATATATATATATATATATATATATATATATATATATATATATATATATATCTATATATATATATATATATATATATATATATGTTTATATATATATTCAATAGTATTGAATAATCAATTTAATGTTTTATCAGATAATTGTGAGACAATAGATTTTCCTATGAAACACACGGCCGAATTAAGTAAAACAGTGCATGCTCCCGTAGATTTGCAACGAATTCATACAATAATAAGCCAAAATGAGTTACGACCAACCTTATATGCTGTAAATTTAGAACACAAATCCTTTACGTTATTTTTTTACTCTGGTAGTCCACGTAATATCATGGATTTGAAGACATCTCATTTGTTGTTTTCGAACTTTCCGATTGAAAAATCCGGAGTTAGACTCTCGGGTATAGGAAATAATGAATTAAATGTAAAAGGCATAACTCATGTTCAGTTCAAAGTCAGTAAACGCACGTTTGCCGATACATTTGTTGTTGTACAAAACATTGATATGTATCCAGCTGTAATTATAGGATACCCATCTATGGGAAATCAAAACATTATCTTAGCCCCTGCCAAGCACGGCGTGTATATCAAAGGGAAATTCTACAAGTCTTCTAATACCTTAAAATCAGTTTTGGATAAAAAGGAGACGACAAATGTAACCTTAACGTACGTTGAAGAACCAATAACTTGTCTCACTAATACAGAAATAATATACGCGACCCAGCAGAATTCTCGTTCACCCGTAATATCATCTTGCACGCAATCTATCGAACCAAACGTACCTTCGAATCTAATAGTGCAAATAAAGAAAACATTACCGGGATCTGAAATATTATTCCATTCCGACACTTTGAAAACTAACGGATTGTCTGTCACACAAACTATTTATACAGTAGGCTCACATCAACAATGTAATATTGAAGTCTGTAATCATTTAAATAACACTTTAGTAATTCACAAAAATCAACATATCTTGGATGTAGAAGTTTATAAACATCGTATTCTTACCGTTGCTGAGATCAATCACTCTCAATCAGTTGCGGATGAATCCCTTTTGCGGTCTATTAAAAATAAAATCAATAAAGACATTCAAGACGAAGAAATTCAGCAGAAAATTTTTGGACTTTTAACTAAATATCATGATGCTTTTTTCCACTACGGATGGATCCTTAGGAAAAACAGATGTAATCGAGCATCAAATAAGGTTGAAGGACAAGCAGAAAATTATCTATGTACCCTCGTACAGACTCCCTATGAAATTCCAGAATGAAATAAATGATGAAGTAGGTAAAATGCTAGAAGAAGGAGTCATTAGGAAATCAAACAGCCCTTATAATTTTCCTTTAATAGTTGTACCGTAAAAAGATCGAACATGGCGTATCTGCGTCGACTTCCGTCGTCTAAACGAGGAGACGATCCCTGATCGATTCCCAGTGCCATGTACTGACGATATTTTGTCTTTGTTAGGTCAGAATAAATATTTTACCAGTTTGGACTTACTTAAAGGCTTTTACCAGATATCATTAGAAGAAGATAGTATCACATACACAGCCTTCAGCACAGCCAGGGGACATTATGAATTTTTACGGATGCCTTTTGGTTTACGTTGTGCTCTTATAACATTTACAAGAATGATTAACATAGTGTTTGGAGACTTGTTAGGGGATATATTGCATGCCTATATGGATGATCTTGTAATCTTTTCCAACACCTTAGAAGAACATCTACGTAAGTTAGAACTAGTACTACAGAGATTAAGACAACATAACTTAAGGGTAAAGATTAGTAAGTGTGAATTTTTCAAAACAGAATTTATATATTTGGGTTTCATGGTGTCAAGCCAAGGTCTTAAAGTAGTCCATGATAAGGTGTCGGCTATACGTAATTTTCCCATACCTACTAATGTCAAGGGAATACAGCAATTTCTGGGTTGTAGTGGATATTACAGGCGTTTTATACGCAACTATTCAATAATAGCCGCTCCTTTAACTGATCTTACGAAGAAGGGCGTAGATTTCATATGGTCTGAGCAACATCAACAGGCGTTTAATACCTTGAAAGATGAACTGTGTAGTTCTCCTATCTTAAAATTTCCTGACTTCGGTAAGGAATTCTTCATTGCAACAGACGCCTCAGACTTAGGAGTAGGAGGGGTATTGCTTCAGCAATATGATAAACAATTTTTCCCGTTAGCTTTCTATTCTCGAAAATTGAGAACTTCCAAAAGTAAGTATGCAGTAATAGACAAGGAAGGGCTAGCTATTGTTAATTCACTAGTGCATTTTAAGTTCATAATTTACGGTTATCCCGTTAAGGTTCTTACTGACCATAAACCACTAACAGAGTTCCTTAAAGGCTTCAACCACAGCCCTAAACGAACTCGGTGGCATTTGATCATTCAAGATTTTGGCGCAAGAATCGGGTATTTACCTGGGAAAGCAAATATCATTGCGGATGCATTATCACGCAACCCCGTGTCATCTTGTACGGAGCCTTTAGCTGAATTAATAGATATATCAACATCCATGCCTATTGTTAAAACGATATCTGAAAAAGAAGATTTAGGCTGGAGCGCTGAATTGTTACAGACTGAGCAAAGAAAAGATCAGAAAATAGAAACAATTATAAATGCTTTGGAAGGCAATCATAAGGAAAAGGGATATATAAAGTATAAGCAGCAGAATTATATAATCAAAGATAATATTCTGTGTAGGACTGTGACAAGGAAAACCCGCAATACACCACATGTAACTAACGACCAGGTAGTAGTACCAATCTCACTTATTTCCACTGTCCTGAATTGGTTGCATTCAAATCCATTACATGGACACCCGGGGTTCTCAATAATGTCACAGAAAGCCAAATCATTGTTTTATTGGCATATGATGCTTACAGATATAAAAAGACACATAGCTAATTGTCGCACATGTCAGGAAAACAAAGGGCATACGAAAACACCTGTCAGCCTAGGGGCTTATCCTGTGCCCAATCAACCCTTTGAAAGAATACATTTAGATTTGTTAACGGGATTTTACGAGTCAGACAGAGGTTATAAGCACCTCTTAGTAATTATAGATGCTTTAACTCTATATACAGAACTAATAGCGCTTAAAATTTAAACTGCGATTGAATGCTCTAGGAAGTTTTACGAGTGTTACATTTGTAAACATGGAATTCCACACATGATAATCTCAGACTCAGGTGGTGAATTTAATAATCACTTTCTTACCTCATTGTGTGAATTCCTCAGCATAAAGAAAATAAATACCATGATATATCACCCAGAGTCGCATGGGCTAGTGGAAAGAGCAAATAGGAAGATTTTAAATATATTAAAAGTAACACTAGGGGGATCAGATCCCAACTGGGATATTGCAATACTGGCGGCACTGAGTACTCTGAATCATTCATATCATATATCAATTAAAATGTCACCGCATGAAGCATTGTATGGTACCCCAGTTAGAACGCCTTTCCATGTATTAACGCCTACAACTAATCTATCAAATCCTTTAAAAGAATGTATAAATGCAAGTATAAGTCGATATGATATCCTTCGAAAGAATTTAGAAGAATCACAAATCATAATGAAAAGGAATCATGATAAAATAGCGAAGCCAACTAAAACATATACCGTGGGTGATAACGTTTATATTCAAATCAATGTGCGTAAAGGACTCAATTATAAACTAACACCTAAGTTTGAAGGCTCATTTAACATTTTGGAAACATTAACGGCCAATAAGTTTAGAGTTCAAAACGTATCCCAACCCACGGATGAGAGAATAGTACCATTGGCTCACATAAGAAATTAAAAAAAAAAAAAAAAAAAAAGGAAAGAGAGGGAAAGAAGTGAGGGAAAATTTTTTTTTATTTTATGTGATTAAAAGTTTTCTTCTTAATACAGGAGTAATTACATATATTTTTCTTGTTACTGGTTTCCAAGATGAATTTTTTGTTGTTGGGAGTGATATTGTTCGCTCAGACATTTTTCTCGTGTGGGATGAGCTCTAAAACTAAAAGTATAAATTTTAAATATGGCACTATAGTTGAAAGACAAGAAGACGTTTTTATTACATCAAGCAACGTAGTTGTAGAAGTGAATATGCAAGCAATTTTTCTTCAAGAGAATGATGTCACTAGCTTAAGAACCACCATTTCAAGGTTTTCTGCCTCATTGGATGAGTTGCATAGAAGACATTTTCATTTGACTACAGAGAGTTTGCTTGGATCAACATTATCAGGGGGAGTCATGACTGCTGTATTTCTTTTCCTATCTCTTCGACCCCTTGCAATTCTATCAAAATATCTATATGAATACAGACGTCCACTGCGTAAACGCATATGTATAATAAAATTCCCCAAACAATGTTACTAATCCCAAGACATTTCCCGAGAATATCTGAAAGAAAACCGAACACAAAGATATTTCCTGTAAATTTCTGAAAGAAAAAGGAATTAGCATAAAGAGAGAAAAAATTCTAGATGAGAATTCGGAGTTGAACACAGTTTCCTTTAATGAAAGGAAAAAAAAAAGAATAGCAAATCACTCACCCCAGTAATAATCGACTAACGACTCGTGATAACTACACTTCACTGCCCAAACTAGAATGAATTCAAAAATTTGTACTTAGCTTATATATGGTTCTGTGTGATGTCGACACATCCTCTCTCTCTCTCTTGATGTTTTGTTAGCGATGTATCGTTCGAGTTTCCGTTGAATGTAGTGGTTCCTGGATATGTTTTGTAAACGTTGAACGTCAGTCCTTGGGTTTCCTAGGATGTTGATTGAAGATCCAGTTCATCAGTTTGTATTTATAACATTCATTAAATGTTATATATTTCGATGGACTATGTTACTTAGTCAAAATTGTAGTACATGTAGATAACGTTAGGTTCTTGAAGATCTTTCTCTGGTTTTACAGCTTTATTTTGATGTCTTGAAGCTATTCCTCTAATTCTTAGAGTTTAATATTATAGTTACTTGAAGATCTTTCTCTGATTCGTAGAGTTTAACCGCTGCCACCATTTATAAGTGTGCTACTTTTATAAGCACACATTGAGTATGTGTTGTTTAAGATGTT
>NC_090751.1:50858232-50865732 GCF_036898095.1 Palaemon carinicauda
CACTACTGCAAAGTGCACTACCAGTTAAGATGTCCCAACTTGGCCACTGTGATGCATGCCGTGATGTCCTCCTTTTCGAAAAATACGTGCTGAAATATCTCCTGAAAGCGCCTGCGATATTAAAATTTTCTGGATTTTTCCATATCTCCTCTGATCGCCAAGGCATATATTTCAAGTGTTATCCTATCTTTACATAATTTCTTTGTTTTAACAAGATAGAAGGGATAGTTAAGTGCTTGAATCTGTCAAATTGTTTTGAAGGAGCCACGGGTTGGCGGCCCCTTTTCTAAGGCTTCAGTGAGGATCCAAGTTCTTGATGCATAAGTTAATTCCGGTAAGATCACCTGACTGAAAATACTTTTCTTTTCAGATAAAGTGGTATTTTGTTTTCCATAATCTTATTTTGTTATCCAAAAGCTCCCCATATTATGGCAGTCCTTCTTTGAATTTTGGTCTCATATCAAGAAGAAACATTTACTCTGTTGCCTAAGTGCGTTTATTAATTAACAATTGCTAAAGGGTAGTCCATATCCCTTAATTGCTCTCAGCATTTTCTTTAAACATTATTTTAGCTTCACTCATATTCATTTTCAGTCTTAAAGTTCTGATTTCTCTGTTCAACCTTTCCATCATCTTTTGAAATTCCTCCCATGATTCAATCAATAGAACTGCCATTTGTAAATCTTATGTTATTGAAGTATTCCCCAATAATGTTAATTTCTGCAAGAAGCAGCAGCAAGGCATGGGGAAGTGACTAGAGGCTGAAAATATCCGAACGTGGGATCGGTGCCTAATCTTATTTTCACCCAAGTTAAACCTGGGAAAGCAAGGCAATAGTTTCTTAAATCTTATCAGGCAAGCCTATTGAAAAATCCCCACTAGAAATCCTCGTAATATCAATGTCCCGCTTTATTGAAATAGGTCTCGTACCAAACTGAGTGACTCTAGAGTTTGGAACTATTTGAATGTAAGTTACTAACTCTACTACTAAGGTACCACTAAAAAAAAATCCTTAACATAAAATGCCATAGTTTGATTATGGTAACACCTATTTTTTCTAATATAACTCCACTGCAAGTAGTGACGAGACGTTATCTGAGAAGTTATTCGACTTCGAAATTCTGGTATTTATAGGAGTCCTACTGTCTTGTGTCCCTAAGAAGCCGCCCAAATTAATATGAAATCATAACCTCGGTTAAATTGATCCTTCATCTCCAATATGATCGACATCTAAAAGACGAAGCGAAGAAAGAGATTGTTCATTATTATAGATTAACGAGAAAAAAGGAAATAAATAATTTTGACAATATAGAAAAATTAATGATTCGCGATTAGAATATATGGGACGCAAAATGATAAACGGATTTTAATGCAAAGGAAAAGCTGAATACGATAATTGTCATCATTCATCTTTTAGATCTATTATCATGAAACATGTACACGCATTTCATTTACAATAGACCACTTAAGTAGATATGTTTAAGTGATAAATATTTACCTAGTATTTCATTAAATGAGAGAGAGAGAGGGGGGGGGTATTAATTTAAATTACACCCGAACAATAGATGAAGGCTCAGCATCTAAATAGAAATATTTATCAATCTGTTTAATTAAAAGAAGCATAATATTTCATATATCCTTTAACGATACAATTTTTTTCAATTCACCTGACCTGATTCATCGGATCTCTTTGTTGCTTATGGTTTTCACTTCTAAAAATCTAATCAATTTCATAGAGAGAAAAAGATATCTATAATTGGTTCATCTCTACTGTAGCTTCGATTTTTTTGTGAAATATTTGGCTAGATTTTGAAATCTCCTAATAATAAGTTCATCCAAATATTCCGGCTAGTTAGAAATTTTGGGAAATTCTGTCAGTTTTCAATTTTGTTCAAGATCTGGTTAGGTGAATGGAAAGACATGAATCGGGTAACCTGTTAATTTACAAATGTAAAAATTATTAACAGCCTTTTCAAGGTGGCTATAAATTCGATACTCACATTAAACCAAGTAAAGGCTGGTAATATTTGAGAAGTTCGAGACAACTTCTATATATAACCTATCCACATAATATATGTAGATTAAATTGTCCAATTCCAAATTATTTGTGGGAAGAACAAAAAAAGTCTCCTCACCCTCTTCCCCTTGGCTTATCATTGCCACACGACCGAGTGCATTCATTGAGAAGACAAAAGTCAGTGTTTATGATTCTCATTTCTCGAGAGCAAAGTTTACTCTGTTGTTGAGCTTCGGGGAATGCGGGAGCCTTTGCAGATTACATAACTGCAATGGGACATATTTCAGTACCAAATTAATAGCAGCATCCAAGGAAATTCCAGGACCAAGTAGGATAGCTTTACTTGACACAGTGTCTAATTTAGAATTTACTCCTTTAACCGATATATATATATATATATATATATATATATATATATATATATATATATATATATATATATAGATGTATATATATATATATATATATATATATATATATATATATATATATATATATATATATATATATATATATATACATATATATATATATATATATATATATATATATATATATATATATATATATATATATATATATATATATATATATATATATATATTTATACATATATATATATATAAATATATATATGTGTGTGTGTGTGTGTGTATTAGGTTTACACGATGGTAAAGTAAACAATAGACTTTATGGTGTCTTATCCGGATTTAATTGTATGAAAATAATACGTCAGAATTTAAAAGGGCCCTTACCCCTTCCCCCTCTTCCATCTCCCCTTCCTTCAACCCCTCCTCCTTCTCCTCTAACGTGGTTACTACCAATAGAAATAAGGCGATAAGAAAGTATTTTATACAAAGAAGCTGCGACCATAACCAAGATGAGGCCCAATAAAACTCAGTTTGTTGTAACTTGAGGTTTTATTCCAATATGTAAATACGTTATTTTTAGAAATTCGGAAGGCGACCAGAATATTTCTTTCCTACAAAGAAGTCTTTCCTTTTATTGCTGAAAGAAGAGGGTATAGGAAAAATATCTTTGAGAATCTTAGAGAAAGATGAAAGAATCGTTTGAAACATATAAAAAGAGGCTTTAGGATTTTTTTCCACCCAGTCTTCAGCGAAAAACTCTTTACGGGATGAAAAGGATTATTCATAAAAAAAAAAGAAAAAAAAATGTTGATAACCGACAAGATCTTTAACTGCAGGGAGAATCTAACGCATTTTAGTTTCCAGTTACTTCTTGCTTTTATGTAAACAATTATTTTTCATGGTATTGCTTTTAATGGGGAAGTGTGATCTAAGTTCCGTTTTGCAATTCTTTCGCCTCGTTTCTTTGGTTCTAAGAGTGCTATCCTTCCCATAATCTTTCCTGCTAAAAGTGAATTCATGAAATAACTGGTTATTCCTGGAAAAGAACTTGATCATTACCAATGAACCGGACTCTAATTCATCTTATAAGTATGCAGAAAGTAGATATTAAAGAATTTTAAATTTCACCTCTTGCCATACCTACATCTTCCTATCAAAGACAGTGACTTACGGTGATGGGGTGTAATGCACACAAAACAAGCTGCGTACGTAAAAAAAAAAAAAAAAAAAAGAAATAAATAAAAAAGGATACCCTATCTAAGTTTTCTTTGATACTACGACCATTACCAAACTCCACGTAAAAAGAGGTTAAATGTAAAAGGCTAATTTTAAATCTTATAGTCATTCCATTGTTATGTTATCGATGTTTTATGCCAATGCCAACCCTATCGATGAAAAACATTTGTTATAGACAAGCAACTGTCACCCTTTATGTGATACCTTCGAGGCCTGTGTTGTCTTTAAATAAAGTTAGCTCTTAGGTTGCTGTCCTTTTATTAATACTTTCTCCTCACTCATACTATTGGTGACCTACGGAGTGGCTCAAACACCCAGAATAATCCTACTTCATGTCCTTTAGGCATAACGCCTGCCAGATCATTTTTGTGAGCCACCCTTCTCTATGTTGACACCTTGCCCATGAAGGACCTGACAACCAGAGTCAATGCCCTCATGGACAGCCATTTCCATCAAGAATTCTACTCATGATGAAGGGAACAACCGTACAACACCAACCGAAGTGAAGGTAAAATGGTGAATGATGTAGCAAAGACAGTAAAGAGAATACAAGAACGTTGCTTGGATTTCTGTGAGCAATTGGCCGCTTTAAGGCCAATTCACACGGCCCGTTTTCTTTCTGACAGGCTGTCGGTTAAGCGGCGTCTAGGTTTCTTACATGTATTCAAATGCAACTGTTCACATGACCCGTTAGGCTGACGGCGGCCCTCGGTCGTCAGCCGTCCGAGTCGGCTCAGCCTTCTTTCCAAGAAACTTCGGCCAGTTTGACGGCCGTTTGCCTCCCGTCCCAACCAACGGGTGGATGATGTTTTGTCTGAACGAGTACCTGTATCGTAGGCCTACCCGTTCGTTTCGTGGCCTACAACCCCGACTTTTCCTCACAGTATAGAGTCATAGAAATTAGTTTGTTGTTGACACCATGTATGAGACAGAGGTTAATTGAACTTTTTCAAAGATATGAGAAGATGCTTGACATGGCAAACAAGATGTATAGAAAGAATTTACATAAAGAAAAGATATGGAAAATGATTGGAGAGGCATTAAATAAAACAGGTGAGTTTATCATAATTTCAATATTCCTTGCAAAGGGCATAAAGTATAATAACATAATTATCGTAATTTATTCGGTTCTCACGTGACAGTCTGAGTAAACAATGAAAACTGTGCGCGGGTAAACGGATACGGAACGCCTCGTGGGAAAGTGCAACATTTCGATGGAGGTTAGCCACTGGCCAGCCTGTCGGAAAGAAAACGCGCCGTGTAACGGCTGATTCACACGACCCGTTTTCTTTCCGACACGCTGGCCGTCGGTTAAGCGGCATCTAGCTTTCTTACGTGTATTCAAATGCAACTGTTCACACGACCCGTTAGGCTGACGGCGGTCCTCGGTCATTAGCCGTCCGAGTCGGCTTGGCTTTCTTTCCAAGAAACCTCGTCCTGTTTGACGGCCGTTAGCCACCCATCCCAACCAAGGGGTGGAGGATGTTTCTTGTGAACAAGGACCTGTATCGTACCCATTCGTTTCGTGCCCTACAACCCCGACTTTTCCTGACAGTATAGAGTCATAGAAATTAGTTAGTTTGTTGTTGACACCATTTTGAGAGGTTATTATTGAACTTTTTCAATAGTATGAGATGTTTGACATGGCAAACAAGATGTATAAAAATAATTTACATAAAGAAAAGATATGGAAAATGACTGGAGAGGCATTAAATAAAACAGGTGAATTTATCATAATTTTAATATTCTTGGTATGGTGCTTGAAGCATAATGAAGTTGCCTAACTTATTTTATCAACACAGTTATCAACCATCATCTTTTAGTGTCAAAATAATCATAATTTACGCGGTTCTGATGGGACAGAGTCTAAGTAAACAATGAAAACCGCGCGCGGGTAAATAGATACGGAACGCCTCATATGAATGTACAACACTTCGACGGCGGTTAGCCACCACCCAGCCTGTCGGAAAAAAAATGGCTCGTGTGAATCAGCCTTAAATTGACCTTTATTGGGGCGCATCTGCATCAGGGGGCGCTGCTTTTGTTGTCTGCTACTTGCTTACGCAAGTTAATGTTACCAGATACCCAAATTTCACCAGCATTCTTTACAAATTTTGATGGGTGTTTCTATCAGTCATGATACAAATATGTGGTACTCTATGAATAAAAAATAATTTAGCAATGAAAAATAACGTACTCGCCTTTTTTCATATTTTCATCAAGTTTATGATTAAGTTGTATTTGCATCCTTCTCAGGGGAATTTGGGATCTATCAATCTGGTAACGATAACTCAAGTTTTCAAAACAATTGTAGCAGTAACAGTTCATCGCCATATGTAAAACCAGACACATATTTTAAATATAATGCCCTTCAAACATAAACTATCCCTTATTTGTGCATTTTTCCTATCATTTCTTGCTACAAAGTTAAGGTAAGGCTGTATATTGAATGTATATATGATTATAACCTGCAGAATATGTACTTAATCAAAGGTCGATATTATAGATTGAAACAGGGCCTAATAGATGCTAAGGCCACTTCGAAAGGCCCTTATTTTACTAATGTGAGTACAAACTCGTAACTCTAGAAACAAAGAAACATTAAGTGCAAAAAAAAATCAGAACATATTTCCTAACAATATCTATATGGTATGAGAAAAATGTGGCTGTTAACAAGCCTAAGACACCCAACACTAATCTTCTCCCCTCCTTGTTTAGTTTTGGGTGCAGGTCCTATTTCAGATGTGCGTCTTTTGCATATTCTGTAAGTTATATTTGCAATATTATATATACATGAAATACAAAGACTAACCTTGACTTGTATTTTGTAAATGAACAAGCAACAAGCTATATAAGTATAAACAAGTTTATAGGTAGCCTAATGATCAATATGGTTTAATACAGATATATAGAAAATCACTAGATGAATAATAATAGACCAATTATTGGATAACTTTTATAGTAAGGTTTGAACCTTCCAAGCTACCAAAACCCCGTAGTTTTTTATTAGCTAATTAGCAGGGCGCACCAGCAATAGGTGGCTCTGCTAAAGCACACATGTTTTCATAGGTGGGCTTTCCTTTCTTCCCTTTTCTGTCTTTGATAATGTAGGACAACGACACTTACCTCACAGCAATCCTGATTAGCAATGAAGCCACCTACCACCTATCTATGCCATCCCATGCCCGTGCATCAATCAACACCTTCTAGAGCCACTGAATGATGCCCCTCACTGTCAGTTGTTCTACTATAAATCCAGATTCAGGGCTGATGCTAAGAAATGCGTTACAAAAAAAAAGAAAAAAAAAATTGGTTCTAGTGTGTGCTTTCTGGTAGATAGTGGTGCTTGTCATTTCATTCTGCCTTATTCCCTTTTAAGCATGGGTGCCCGTTATTCCAAGGCTGCTGATGTTGGCCTAGTAGCTGCCAACGGATATGCTATCCTCACCCACAGTTATGAGATGCTTACATACTTGTCAAGAGTCGCCAAGTACCGATGAATTTTCCTCGTCGCCAACATTACACTACCCCTTATTGGTGAGGATTTCTTCACCAATTTTCACTTTCTGGCTGATGTCACACTTCAACACATAGTCATCCCTAGCTCTTGGTCCTCTACATCTTTATCACCTGTTTTCTCCGAACTCCACCTAACTGCTCAGTTCATATCCTGGTGTCTTTTGGCCAGAACTACTCCAGATGCCCTCATTTCATGATAAGTGCGGTATAGATCACCATATCAAGACAACAGGGCTCCCAGTGTTTAAAAGATTCAGACAGACGTTTGGTAGTATAGCCTTTTGGCGGCTGCCTCACACACATTTACCAAAATGGAAGAAATGGAACTTTGTCCAAAGGCCTCAACCTCACGGTCGT
>NC_090751.1:50870732-50873232 GCF_036898095.1 Palaemon carinicauda
TTAGCCTTTCCCTTCAGGACGTCGTCGAGGGGTGTCAGGGTCTGTGCGATGTTGGGGATGAAGCGCCTGTAGTAATTGACCATCCCCAGGAACTCCTGAAGTTGGCGGGTGGTCGTAGGTGTCGGGAACTTTCTGATGGCGTCCACCTTGGTTGTCATGGGTTTTACCCCACTCGAGGACACGCGATGACCGAGAAAGTCCACTCCTTCAGCGCCGAATGTGCATTTGTTGAGACGTACAACCAGGCCATTCTCCTGCAGGCGTTTGAGGACAGCGCGGACGTGCCTCCGGTGTTCCTCCTTGGTCCTTGAGAATATCAGGATGTCGTTGACGTAGCAAACGCAGAATGGTAGGTCGCCCAGAATGCTATTCATTAGGCGTTGGAAGGTCCCCCCCCCCGCATTGCGTAGACCGATGGTTGAGTCTGCGAAGGTGTAGGATCCGAAAGGTGTGACAATGGCAGTTTTCGGAATGTCCTCTGAAAATACGGGGACCTGGAAGTAGGACTTAAGAAGGTCCATCTTGGTAAAGTATTTCGCGCCATGCAACGCATTCGTCAGGTCTTGCATGTTGGGCAGAGGGTAGTGGCCGGGCGTTGTGATGAGGTTGAGGGACCTGTAGTTGCCGCAAGGTCTCCAGGTCCCGTCAGGCTTCTTTACCATGTGTAGGGGAGATGCCCAGGGGCTCGATGCTTTCTTACAGATACCCATGCGTTCCATGTCCTCAAAGGCACGTTTGGCGTTCCTCAGCTTCTGGGGCGGGAGGTGGCGGAATTTGGCGTGTGTAGGAGGTCCCGTCGTCGTGATGTGGTGGTAGATCCCGTGCATGGAGAGGGATCCCGGCGATTGTCGGAGCTCGGGCTTGAAAACGTAAGGAAATTCTTGCAGAAGGTCGGCATAGGGCTGCGTCATTACAGCGGATACGGACATTGTGGCAGGGCCGGCTCTCAGGGTGTGGGACCGGCAGGTTCCTGTGTCGATGAGGCGTTTTCCGGCAACGTCGACAAGTAGTCTGTGGTGAGCGAGGAAATCTGCACCGAGGAGCTCACATCCCATAACACCGTATGGGAGACCCATTGGCGGCGATGAGCAAGGGACCACGCTCTAGGTTGGATTGTGACGGCGGGAACGTTGACTGCATAGCGCCGGTGTCGACCATAAGTCTATGGTTGGAGAAGGTGTCGAGGATATAGAAACCATTCTTGCTTTGGTTTCCTGCAGCTGCGATGGTGTTAGGTGGTTTCTTATGGCGTCATCTTCTAGGGAAATTACATGGTGCCCTACATTTCTTGGTGTTGCTGTCAAACTGCTGGTGGTAGAAGCACCATGCTGGATTAGGCCTAGGGTTCGGACGTGTCGGTTGCGGCTGTTTCCTCCTTGCCAGAGCGTTGATCTCGTCGTCGTCGTCAGGAGGCGTTGATGAAGAGTCTATGGAAGAGCAGCTGAAGGAGGAGAATGAAGACGATACTGATGATGCCCCGAGGCGAGATGCTTTGGACACCTCGTGGAGCTTCTGAGCCTTCGACAGGAGTTCGTTCATCGGAAGTGTGTCGGTGTCCGTCAATTGGGCTCTTACGTCCTGCGGCAGGCAAGAAGGTAAATCTCGCGAGATAGGCTAATCTCTCGCCATCGGCAGTTGCTGTCGGTCTCGGGAAGCATTAACAGGCCGGTCAACTCATCCCCCGCCTAGACAGGAGAGGTGTCACCCATGGGTTTGCCGGCGAGGTCCAGGACTTTCTGTGCCCTTGCTGAAACGGAGAGTGAGTAGATACCGATGAGTTTCGTTCTAAGGTCGTCGTAGGAAACTTGGCCAGCCCGGGCGTCGAGCCATGGGGTTATCTTGTCGAATACCTCCTCTGGGATGGAGGTGAGAACGATGTCGGCCTTGGCGCAGTAGTCGCTGAGCCTAGCGACTCGGAAGAGTACGTCCGCTCTCAGGAACTAGGAAGCGGTGTTGTGTTGAGAAAACGGCGGCAGTTTGACTTTGGGCGTGGAGGCGAGGCTGTTGGGCGTGATGGGCGGGTTGTATCTGCCATTTTGGTGAGTCGACAAGTCGGCAAAGAAGTGGGAAGTTGATATGTTGGTTAAGCTCATCCTACTGCCTTACAAATGCACCGAGGTGTGGGAGCACCAAAGGCCGAAGCTCACGCCTAAGGTAACGGAGTAAAAGAAGGTAGCACGGCTGTAATTAGTCCGTTAATGGCAAAGCCAAAACCGCTGATGCAGCTTCAACTCCGAGGTCACCAGTTGTAAGGACAGTGAGACGAGCTATTACCAACAACAACTGACGGTTTATTCAAACATGTGCGAGAATATAATACAAGGTGCGGACGGAAAAGTAGCATGCACGCAGGCGCCAATCTGGCTTGAACTACCCGCCACAATATGTGTGTTCTTTCACACGTACAAATACTTGAAATACAAGTCAGTAGAAATAGGTAGCAAAATGATGAATACATAAAATTGTAGCTCTGTGGGAGCGGAATAAATATATACAGTGA
>NC_090751.1:50878232-50885732 GCF_036898095.1 Palaemon carinicauda
CTAAATGAGTTATCACATGAGGTGAGATATGACTTAAGGGTAAGTTTATATTTACGTCAATCTAAAGCTATCGGTGTCAATTCTACAGTATTACCTCCCGGTGGTCCTTAGGACGTTTGACTTCTACAGTACTGCTCCCCCTAACTCTTTGTGAAACTGTCATTAACGTAACTGATTCAGTCCAACCACACTTGATTGGGATTTACTATTCTGCAACCTGAAGTAGCATCTGAACATCAAGGTGATAGCGGTGCCGACAGTCCCGGTATAGAATAATCATTGGACATAAACGTGTGTAGGGAAAGCAGACCGTCTTCGTTGCATTTTCTCTAGTTTGTCAAGTGTGAGAGTGTTGGCGCTCTATCCTTCAGGCTCGGGTCCGGAAATCAGAAACGGGGAGGCCTTTCCCGGAATTATTTCTCACACTTAAATAACTAACACGGGTCCTTCGAACCGGATCTGACACCATTGATTTGTTGAATAGTGAAATTTTAAACATTATAAATTCATTTGTAGCATTTTCGCTACATAAACATCACCCGGCTAAGTCGTACCTCAAAACCTCACACACTAGCCAATTTGTAGAATGATTAAGCCTAGACTTTGATAGTGTTTTAGGACGTAATTTATGGTAACCTTTGACGAATAAAGGCACCTGTGTAACCAAGCATTTTAGCCAGAAAGTTCTACCCTGAAGGAGAACTCAGGTTTTATTTTATTTGTTCGGATCATCGGTATATGTTGCACGTCTTTCGTATGTACTGCGAGCTTTGGAGCTGCTATTTTGATCTGTTCATTTTTCCCCTTAACCATTAATTTATTTTCACGCTTTGGTTTACTGTTCCCCGTTATAGGTAGGCTACCTTTATCCTTGTCCTTTGTACCCCTCTCGGTGACTGTTTGTCTGTAACATTCTATGTGTCGTGTGTTATTTAAGTTTGACTTTGTCTGCATAATATTTTTTTTCCTTTTTTTTTGTGTACTTTCTCTACCATCGTACACGTGGTCTTCCCAAGATGGCGGCCAAAGACAGTCATATTAAACTCCCACAGCAGGCTGTGGAGATGCCGGCTACTTTAGACCTTAATGTTTGTCTTGAAGAACAAATGCAAGAGTTCAGATTCATTTACGAAGAGGCAAACATAACTCTGAAAGCTGTTTCCTCAATAGATTTTGCCTGTGCAACCCCTGAGGGTTTAGAGCACTGTAAAAACAAAGTAAGTAGAGTTCTTGTAGAACTTAGGGACTTTAAAACTGTGGAAACCTCATTGGAACAACCCCACTGTCCTGTCTAGTTATACCGATCTTGTCAGTTTGTTAACTGACGCAGAAACGATGCACCTTCACCTTGTAACACAGGGGAAAATCAACCCTTCAAATCCCCCTCAAGCGCCTAACGCTAACCCTCAGTTTGTATGCGCCTCAGTCACTGCAGATCCTGATCCCCCTCCCTTCGATGGTCATAGAGATTGTTGGGCCGGTTGGTGGAGTTTGTTTCGGAAGACGGTACTTGAAAACTCCCAGTACTCTCCCACAGAAAAATACAATATTTTGTTGCGTACCCTTGAGGGACCAGCGCGTAAACTTCTCGGTAACCAAGTGTGGACAGAGGGTCTGTATGAAAGATCGATAGACAGTCTTAAACGAGAGTATGAGTCCCCCGTTCTGACTAAACACCTCTTGATAAATAAATTTTATAAAGCATCCTCCCCTAATGATGATAGCACTGATCTCCGTCGTTTCCTCATGGAATGGGACAACACGGAAACTGAATATGTACAGCTAACTGGGTGGTCTTTACCAGAGGTAATGTTAGAGCATGTTTTCACTAGTAGGCTCAGACCCTTCCACCTAGGTATAGTTTATCGATATTACAATTGCGAGGAAGTAACCTTGGCCGAAATGAAAAGTGCCCTGTATGCTCATACTCGCATGAAGGAAATGATGAAGCTCATGACCAGCCCTGACGACGGCCCCAAACCTAATACCCATGATAAACCCGCGCGAGCCAACCGTTACGAAAACTCACGCTCTTCCGGGAAATCACTTACCCAGCCTAGACCTCCTTCCTCCAACGTGAACAATCATACACCTAAACTTAAAGTTAATAACGGGCCTGTCCGGTCCGTGGATCCACAAACGACTCCTAGTCAATCAAATGAATGGCCTATAGCTGGCCCCAGTAACGGGACTGCTAGAGGTAAATGTATTTTTTTGTGGCAATAGTGACCACGTGCAATACAAATGTCCCCATTTCCCCGATTCAAGAAGTAGAATATCAAGGTTGCGAGAAATGAATCGTTGCACAAAATGTTTTTCCACTCAACACTTTGCCAGCAATTGCAATGCAACCATTGCTTGTCTGAACTGTCAGCAGGCTCATAAATTGCCTGTATGCCCAAATATCCTTGCAGTATCCAACCACTTCATCCAACCCATTAGTGGGTTTGCTAACAACACCCCTAACTCCCAACCCCTTAGACCTCCCATTAATAACCCATCTAACATGCAACCCATTAAACCTCCCATTAATAATCCCCCTAACATACAACCCATTAGACCTCCCATTAATAACCCCCCTGACATGCAACCCCTTATCCCTCCCAGTATCAATACCCCTGCGGTAAACCTCAATCACATTGCTTGTATCCGTAACAACACCATGTGTGTTGAGCCTAATGACCTCGCCCCAGTTACATTACCGACTTTCACTGCTGAATTAGTCTCCTGTAAATTTAAACACTCCACAAGAGTTTTTCTAGATTGTGGTGCACAATGTACTTTTGTGCACCCAAATGTTGTTGAATCATTAAATCTTAAACCCATTGGACAGATGGTGTTCCAGCTTAACTCATTTAATTGTACCGAACACCCTAAAAGTTCTGATCTAGTTCAATTTAATATGAAAATTGGCAGACGGAGACATAAGGTTGTGGCTATTGTTAGTCCCAATGTAGGTAAAGGCATCAATACGCCAGGTTACACCCATACTGTCCGTACGCTAGAAGCTAATGGAATTCGGCTCGCGGATCAACGTCCCGATGATAGTGCTGCCGGTATTGAGATCATTGTTGGTGCCGATTATCTTCCCAGGCTCCTCAAGCGTACCCATAATATCCAAGGTGTAAACCTGTTTAGCACTCCCGCCGGTTACATGGTATGGGGAGAGTTACGTGATTGGTCACGTCCTGATATGGACCCAAGAGATGTCAGCACAGTCACAATTACCATAAACCGAATTGATGTTGACTCGCCTATGACTATAAACCCGCCTCTTGAAAACCTTTGGAAACTTGACACCATTGGTATTACTAAAGAACCCTTCAGCCATCTTGAAGAGAAAGCAGGTGATCTCTTCAAGAGAACTACTCAATATAAAACTGGAAAGTATGTTGTTCAGCTACCTTTCAAGAGTGATAAGAGTCCTGCTTCAAATTATGCTAGAGCCTTCGCCCAACTCATGTCAGTCAAAAAAATCAAAGAACCCCCAATTGTTTGCTGATTACCATAAGATACTGGATGAGTATCTTGAAGAAAATTTATTGAGCGTGTCCCCTTAGGCACCCCTGTTGATGGAAAAGTACATTATTTACCGCATCATCCCGTAGTTAAGAATTCAGCCACCACCCCTATATGTATTGTCTTCAATGCATCATCCAGGTCGAACCCAAATTCACTTTCTCTGAATGATTCTCTGTACACAGGACCCAATCTTGCATCGAAGATTCAATCGATGATTTTAATGTTCCGCGAGAAGCCCTTTGGTTTAACTGCAGATATTTCCAAGGCATTCCTTCGCATAGAGATTTTCCCAGAACAGAGAGACTTCTGTCTCTTTCTTTTCTTTAAAGATCCAGGAATGACAAGGATCGTCGTATATCGATTTGAAGTCATTCTGTTTGGTGCCACCTCGAGCCCCTACTTGATTAACCAAACTATCCAACATCATTTGGACAGTCAATCCAGTAGATTGGCGTCGACACTCAAAACCAGTTTCTATATTGATAACTTTCAACGCTGTAATGTCGACCCCAAAAACATTCTGAGTGAGAGGCCCCTCATTGAGGCACTTATGTTAAAGGCTAACATGCCGTTAGCCAAATGGACGACTAATGCCCCTATTAATGACAATTTCACAGAAAGGGGCATTCATGATTACCTCGGTCTTGAATGGGATACTGTTAATGATACCTTGAATGTTAAATTACTCCCTGAATTAGAGATAAGTCATTCCCACATCAACACTAAAAGAAAGGTCGTGTCCCTGTTCTCTTCCATTTATGACCCTATTGGTCTTATTTCTCCTGTTACAATTATAGGCAAACTCTTCATTCAAAAACTGTGGATGACTGACAAGGGCTGGGACACCCCTATTAACCCTGAGCAAGTTCAAGAACTGAATGATATCATCAAAAGGTACAAAGGTCTTGAATAAATTAAAGTCCCTCGTAATGCGCATGATGGTAGTCAACCAGCATTGCACATTTTTGCCGATGCTTCCAAGCTCGCTTTCGGAGTAGCTGCTTATATAGTCACCCAGGAAGGTAATTCTCGCCTCCGTACAGCTAAAGCCCGAGTCACCCCTAAACACATGTTGGAAATGGATGAAAGTTTAACCATTCCCAAACTTGAGTTAACTGCGCTCTTACTGGGCTGTCGTTTAGCCAAACACTTGTCAGAACTACGCCCTGGCATATACGCTTCGGTCACTGTTTGGTCCAACGCTTCAACTGCCCTCCAGTGGGTCCATAATTCTAAAAGTAACTCCCCTTACATCCTTAACCGTGTGGAGGAGATAATCAACATTAAATTAACTTGTAATCTTAACCTGAAGCATGTCCCCACTAATAGTAATCCTGCGGACCTGGCATCGTGTGGTGTCGCTGTCAGGCATATTCTTAAGAATGAATTTTGGTTACAAGGCCCTCCTTGGCTCAGTAACCCTTCAGAGTACCCCGATCAAAGCAGGTTTTCTATTAACCCGGAGATATGTGCATGCCCTATTCGGCTTGATCCCCCGGGAGTACGACTGTTTGATCATTACAGCTCCCTTGACGACACGATCAAGTGCTACACTGCACTCCTTCATTTAATTCCCCAATGGATACAACCCTTGTCACAACGTTACCCTAATCTAACCAATAAACTCAACCTTCCACCCTTAACAGTCAAGTTGAAATGTTCCCAGGCCCAAAGTTATCCTAACATTCTGAAGCAGGTGCAAGGTGAAGACGTTCGTCTCAATTCGGACGAACGAGCTTTCATCGGCCAACGTAAACCTTACCTGGATAACCAAGGTCTTCTCAAAGCTAGTTCCCGGTTCAGTAATGCCCCCGTGGAATTAAATTATGTAGATTCCATTTTGCTGGAACATCACTGTGCCCTTCGGACACTTATCGTCAGACATTGGCATGAATGTTTGCTGCACTGTAATACTTCAACACTCCTTGTTGAATTACTTAAACAATTTTGGGTTCCCCAAATGCAGCAGCAAATCGAGAAAATTTTGCACCGTTGCATCCATTGCCGGAAGGTGCAAGCGGCCCCGGACCCAATGCCTCCATTAGCCCAGTATTATCCCTATCGCCTCATTTCAAGAGTGCCCTTCCGAGTAAGTGGCTTAGATTTCACTGGAGCTTTTAAGGTATACAAATCACATGTAGATTTTGTTTACATCTTGCTTTTCACCTGCGCAGCAACCAGAGCTGTAGCTCTAGAAGTCACAACTTCGTTAACGGTCATCGAATTTGTGCAAGCAATGCACAGATTTGCCGCTCGATTTGGTATGCCACACTGTATCGTCTCTGATAATGCTTCCACTTTCCAAGCTGGTCAAACTCTTCTAACTGTATTTATGCATCACCCTGTAATTTATGGGTTTAAATCTTCCCATAACCTGACCTGGAAATTCATCACTCCCCGTGCCCCTTGGCCGGGAGGTTTTTATGAAAGGCTAATAGGCTTCACCAAACTTAATTTAAGGAAAGCCATGTATCACTTGTATCCTACCTATAATGAATTTGTCACTTTGGTACAAGAAGCCGAATGCTTCATCAACGATAGACCTTTAGTTTACTTGGATGTCAACGACATTACTGATACCCCCTTGACGCCAAGTCATCTGCTTTACGGTCGAACTTTCTCACTTGCTCCTCAGGTCTTTATGACCGACCTCAATGACCCCACATATAGGGAAGGGAACAGCCTCCCAGCTAGTTATCAGAAACTCATGAACATGTTGCAAGGGTTTTTAAAAAGATGGACCCAGGATTATGTCAATTCCCTTCGTGAACGTCACATAAAAATTAATCGTATCCACCCTGTGCCTCCTAAAATTGGATATTTATGTTTGTTAATTTTGGATGAAGTAAATCGGGAAGATGATCCCATGGCCCGTATTCTTGAAACCTACCCCGGTTAAGATGGGCATATTAGATCTGTGAAGGTGCGCACCCCTCATGGAATGTATGTGCGTCCCATTAACCGTCTTATCCCATTGGATATAAATGTCGCAGGTCCCTATATCACTGAACTGGAGCAAGGTGGTCCTGATGCGCTCACGACACCCCAGTTACCAGATCCTCCTTCAGAAGACCCTCTAAATGACGATTCTTCTGATGATGTCGCCCCTCTTCCCAAACCTGATACTGTGTACTCTCGAGGGCAACCTCGTAGGCCGGCAGCAGATAATGCCCGTGCCTTATTCCAGAAAGTGCTGTAAATTTGAATGGGATGGGGAATGCCCCCTTCCCTCTGTACCCTCCATCTTGTTAGGGGACCCCCCCCCTTTTCTCTCTCGCTCTTACTTGGCAGGGTGTGGAAATTCTTTCCACGCTTTATTTTAGTCACCCTCGTTATTCCATTTTTTATTTTTTGTTTGTTATTTTCTGGGTTTTACGCATCTCTGTTTTCTTTTGTTTCCTTTGTAACCTTCATTATTATACCCTTAAATATTCATTGCTGCTAACATGTCCATCATTCCCCTGTAATGCTTTACCTTTCATCACCTCATTCCTCTGTAGATGATTTTCTTTCATTTCGTGAGCTCACAGTACATTGCTTGACGATGCAACCGACCGTCGACAATTTTAAGAAAACAGCACTTGGTTGCGTTCTGTTCCAAATGCTCTTGAAGCTATGGATGTTTAACCACAATTGGTTTGTATTTAAGTAACTCTTTAATTTACGTAACTCATTGATCTTAGCTTATTGCTATTTACATCTCAGTACCTATTTATAAGTCTGTTTAGCTAGGATTGTTTTCTATATTATTGAACATCACTAAACGCCACTTAATTTTTTTGTATATATTAATTTCTATAAACCAGACACTAGGATTTCTTTATATTTACTTTCCCCTGGAGTTTCAAGAATGATCCTTGTATTTATAAAAAGCACCCTTCAGCGAAAAACGTACTCATGGAAATTTTAAGGAGAAGAGCTCGACCTGTTTGAACCAGCTCAGCGCCGGGAGGCAAAAGCGTGTGAGCAGCCCAATTA
>NC_090751.1:50890732-50928232 GCF_036898095.1 Palaemon carinicauda
TTAATATATATAATATTATATTTGGGTTCCTAGACAAGGGATCATTTTACAATTATATTCACACACACACACACACACACACACACATATATATATATATATATATATATATATATATATATATATATATATATATATATATATATATATATATATATATATATACATATATATAAGGGTTTTCTCCCAACCAAAGTGCTTCTCGGGTGGATTTTACTACTTCTGTTTTTTTAAGGTTTGGTTACTACAAACTTTCTTCCCTTCTCTTTTCTCTCTTCTCTTTTGCCTTACCTTAACAATGATATTTCACAGGCCATAGATCACATAAAACCGAGTACCTAAAGGCAGGAACAAGGGAAGGAAACTGAAGCATATTTCAGTGTTTCAGGCATGGAGCTTACTGGTTTTCACCCCGCGCTAGAGGGTGACCCATTATTTTGGAATAGGGTTTGCCTAACTTCCCTCATTCCAGCTATCATATTAGTAGCCAATCATGACCGATGATGACATTTTAAATTCATCGGTACTGTACTGCTTGTGTATCATGCACGCCACTACATTGTAACAGTATTTCTAATTTTTTGTATATAGTCGTTATCCTGCACCATTGTGTTTGAATGTTTGTGCTGTTCTTGATTGGAACAGGTTGTATAAATACTCAAGCTCTGAACAAATAAGGTTCAGTTGTATTCACTAGTCTCTCAGTTACAACCTAACTGCTAGCCAGCACATTGGTGACCACTGCATTGTTCAATTACCTCCAGTGCCTTACACTTAGATGATGCCACCCTCTGACACTGACTCTGCTATCAACAGCACCAAAGCTGATTATGTTCTCGCGGCCATCCCTAGGAACACTTTACCAGAAATCTATGATTGAGTGTGTGAATAAGAGTACACCCCCATAACGTAGGAAGTCCTCAAATCAAACCTCATGGAGAGGTACTTGCCACAGCCAGCCATCCGCATAGCGGAACGTTTTCAGCTCTCTCAACAACTGTTGGGGGACAAAAAGACTTCACTTTCTCCTAAGATAATGACCAGTATTGCTCGCCTGTAACCTCCTCGTGAAGTGAATCTACTTTTTGCACTTTGGGTATGGTGCCTACCCTAACCTCTACATGCTGCCATCCCTATTGTCGATATTTTGCCCAAGGAGGACTTGAATACTGAAGTCGACTTCCTTATGGATAGCCACTTCACCGCCTTCCAGACCTCCATCAATGCCTCCACTCTTGACAAAGTGGACAACTATTCAACATCAACTGAAGTTGACGTGAATTCATTAGGACACAGATGCCTACCCCGTGACGTTCCAGAGCGGAGACAAAGCATCCCACCACTCACATATACCAACCCTCTCTTACACCTCGACCTCTAACCTCTCCAGCCCCTTACCAACGTCCATAACAAATTCGGGGCTGCTAGGAATAAATGTGGGAATGGTTGTCAGTGGCCAAAAAAAAAAAGGTAAGTAGGTCATCACTAGCAGCAGTAGCCTCCCCTATCACTAATCTTTTCTTTTTACATGACGCAGGTACAGGCGTGTGATTCTTTGTAGTCATGGATGCTTGCCATCCTCTTCTCCCAAGACCACTCTCCCTGACATGAAGCAGTCTGTCTAAAGCTGCTAATGGATCAGTGATACCCTCCACAGTTATGAAACCCTCACATTATCGTTTGAAAGCACTAAATATACTTGGAAGTTTCTCGTTTCCGAAGTCACATCGTCAATCCTCGGTGCGGGTTTCCTCTCACATTTCCACTTGCTGGTCGATATTCCTCACCTACAGTTAGTCAACGCGGACTCATACTCCTTAACTTATTGGTTCACTAGATTTTGACGTCTGGCTGTTGCTAAACAGACATTCGCTGAAAAGGAACAGACATACACTGAAAAGGAAATAATGGGACATTGCCAAAAGGCCAAAAGCCCATGGTCGTCCCCCTTGCACATTAACCTGAAGAAAGTTTGCTCTCTACGTCCATGTGGAGATTACAGGCGCCTGAACATGCAGACATAACCAGATCACTACCCCCTCCCAAACATTGCCAACATGACCTCTTACTTGCCCAAATTGAAGGTTTTATCCATGCTCGACCTCCTGGAGTCTTATCATCAGGTGTCCATGAACACAGAAAACATCCCCAAGACTGACATCACTATCCCTTCTGGTACATACACCTTCAAATGCTCCTGTTTTGGCCTTCGTAATGCTGGGGCCGCTTTTCAACGTCTTATGGGCAGCATCTTAGGGGACCTCCCATTTTGTGTATGTTATATGGACTACATACTTGTGTTATGTGTTATTCTCCAAAGAGGAACACCTCCATCACCTACGCATTGTACTTGACTGCCTACAACAGGACGGTCTATTAGTCCAGTATGACAAGTGTACCTTTGGAGCCAACAAAGTGTCATTCTTTTTGGCCTTCTTCAATAGGAACCGCCCAATCCAACTACTCTAGCTTCGACTGGGAATTGCTGTCTATCACTTACGCTTCTTTTTGGAAGGTATGCCCTTTGTTATTCACATGGACCATATGCCTCTGTTGAACGCCCTCACTGAATGGTCTGACACTTGATTCACCCATCAACCGCGACATCTCTCTGCAGTGGCTATATTCAATTGTACCCTTCAGCACGTGCCTGGGAAAATGAATACCGTTGCTGATGCCCTGTCAAGAAGTCATTGGCTACCATTCACCTGGAATTGGATCACAATGCCTTGGCAGAAGGCCAACAAAAAGATCCAGAGTACCAAGCATGTGGGACATCCTGCACACCCTTTCGTTAGAAGGACGTCCCTCTTGACGACTTTAATGCCACCCTCCTCTGTGTCGTCATTACTGGTAGACCAAGACCATGGATGCTTTCTCCCACGTGCCAATAGTTGTTTTCTTCCATTCATGGTCTTTCACATCCTTCGCGTCATTCTACTGCACAGCTACTGAAGACAAAGCTCATTTGGCATGGCATTACAAAGGATGCTAAGGATTGGGTAAGTGCCTTTACTTCATGCCAAACCTCAAAAGAGCATCGATACACGCATTCAGGCGTGGGCCATGAATGTGTAATGATAATTGATAACATATAGTTGACTAGCATGAAGAAGAGAATCATATTCAAACTTATTTCAGTGTTCTGCGCATTAAACTTAAGGGTTTTTACCCGATGGTAGATGTTGCCCTATTGCACTGAAATGAGTTTTGCTCAACTTATCTCACTCCAGCTAGACTATTGGCACCCAGTCGTGACTGATGACGACATTCAAAATTTATCGGTACGTCATGAACATCTTATGATAATTGATGACATATAGTTGACTAGCATGAAGCAGAGAAGTGAATAAAACCTGTTTATCTATGTTCTTGGTATTGAGCTCACGGATTATTACCCTGCACCAGAGGTTGCCCTATTATGCTGAAAAAGGTATCGCCCAGCTTACCTCTCTCCAGCTACCCTATAGTTAACCAATTGTGACCGATGACGACATTAAAAAATCATTGGTACATCATGAAGGTCTTATTATAATTGATGACATATAGTTGACTAGCATGAAACAGAGAAGCAAATTCAAAAGTATTTCTGTGTTCTAAGAATTAAATTTACAGGTTTTTACCCCGTGCTAGAGGTTGCCCAATATCTTGAATTAAGTTTTGCCCAGCTTCTCTCCATCCAGCTATTATCCTATTAGTAAACAATCCAGACCTATGACGACATTCAAATTTCCTTCGTAGGTCGTAGAGACTTTCATCTTTAGCTATGTCAACTATCTTTTGAGTAGCCTTTATCCTAGGAGCTCTAACTTCTTACCGAAACAGATCTGCTTACTCAATATCCTCTTCCAATTCTGTTGAATACCTAATTTCCAGATCCAACATTGACTGATCATAATCCACCGTGGCCAGACGTGTGTCAAATTCGTCAACGGCGTCTTGCAAATCTACTTTGGCCACGTCCCGGTCATCCAATAATGCCTTCAATGCGTTTGAAGACGAGGTGGATCATCCATGGGTGGCGGCACGGCTTTTCCTTAATTTTCCTTCCTTCATCATACCTTACTAACCGAAGACGGAATCAGTAGCAGTATCCAAAGTGATGTCCTGGGACTGGGCACCATATTTTCACTCCACTCAGACAGCAACAGTGAGAGTGAACAAACACAAAAGACTTTGCAAGGAAAGGAAACTGCAGGGATCCAAACTAAACGCTCCACCCAGTCCAACTCCGCTTTATTCTCTCGTTCGGTCAATTACATAAATTCCAACTAGCTCAAGGAAAATAAGTATCGGTTACAAAAGCCTTAACAATCACAATATATATCCAAATTAAATAATGCAATAATGAAAAATTATAAAGAAATATCTCCCAAAATAAAATTGATAAATTAAGAGGTTTATCCATATACAACATCTTCCCCACCATAGGAGTATTTACCAAGACTCAAATGTACATTGAGATTAAATGCATATAAGATACATTATTACAAATATAATTTCACTGGTGCCTTTACAGCTCGACCCCTACTTTTATATGACAATACGGGTTCAACAACAGGTTATTCAGTACTAAATTCACTTATATCAACATATTCACTAGAATTTACAGAAACAGGCACACATAGAATTATCATGAGTATCACTTCAAAGAACATCATAATCAGATACACTTGAAATCCCATGATCATATATTTTTCGTATAGGTCTATTGATAACACACTTAGAAATTTTAACATGAATGCTTCTCCATACCATCTTTACCAGAACACACCTTTGCAATAACTCCAAGTAGCCATGACAGCCTAGGAACATTATCCACACTAACCAACACCATAGAACCTTTCTTTAATTTACATCTAGACACAAAACCTGTGATGTTACAGGATAAATTTCTTATATACTCTGAACTCCAGTTTTCCAAAAATATTTTCTGACTGCCTTTGGCGGTTGGATTCTCGTGTGCATAAATCTCTGGAAGATACACAAGAAGTATGTTTGTCAACATTATCAGGTTGAAAACCAGCAGTTCTACCAATAAGAAAATATGAAGGAGTAAAAAGATTAGAAATATCAGGATCCTCACTCACAAAGATTAAAGGTCTAGAGTTAATACATGCATCGAATTCATGCAATTTAGTTTCTAATTTACATCTAGATAGGCATTTTGTACCAAGAATTTTCTTCAGAGATGACTATACAGACCCTGTCAAACGCTCTCACCAGCCTCAACTCCAAGGAGCACCGGCCACAATAAACTTCCACTGAGGAGCTAGTGGGCCGCAATGTTGCTGCAAGACGTGAAGCACTAACAGACGTTTTTGGATTATCAGAATAAAATGTTGAAGGAATACTACGCCTTGATGTAAATCCACGTATGGTAAGAAGACAATTCACCACAGATAGAGAATCGGTAAGCTCTAAATCTACAGAACGTACAACAGCATCCGTAAAGATTAAAATATACAACTTGTTGGAGGGCATGTCAGCACAAAATAAAGGGCCGGCATAATCTAAACCAATCACTTTAAAGGGAGGAGCAGATTTGACTCTTAGTTCAGGAAGAGAAGCTACAGGCTGACTGCAGGCCTTCAAATCTTGCATATTCTTTACAGACAGCCTTAGCTAACCTCCAAAGTCTAACAATCCAATAACTATTTCTCAAAGTAGAAAAAAGAGTAGATATATCAGCATGTTTGAAAATGACATCTTGGAAGTGAACCAAAACCTTCACTATATGACTTGGAGGAAGAATAATAGGATGTTTGATTTCATAGGACAGATCATGGTATTCTAAACGACTCTTGATTCTCAAAAGACCTCCACTATCCAAAAGGGGGTCTAACTTTTCAGAGAGCTTCCTTTGCTATGCTGTTGGCCATGAGTTAAAGCTAGGATCTCCTTAGGTTATGCTTCCCTTTGCACACATTGAAACAATTAATCTTAGCCATATTTGACTCATCATAAGTAAATAGACCAAAGTATTTGGTAACTTAGGTTTACAATTCTTAAAAATTCAAAAACTTGGGGAAAGGGTTCTGATGCTAAACAAGCAACTGCAGTCTCATCAAAATTTTCATCATCATTTAACGACCCCTATACCTGTTCACAATGTAAGGTTAAGGTCCCTTTAAGCCAGGGTGGACCAAAAAACCATATATCAGAAAGAACAAGTCTCTCTGCAGATATCCCTCTAGAGAGGTTATCAACATGGTTTTTCTTACCTGGACAAGAATGCCAACAACCAGGTGAGGTTAACGTCTGAATTTCAGAAACTCTATTTGCTACGAAAATCTTCCATCTAATGGGGTCTCCCTTTATCCAAGGCAAAGTAATAGTCGAATCTGTCCAACAATAATAGGACGCATCTTCTGTAAGTCATAGCGCAGACCTGACAGATACTAATAAACGCGCACAAAGTAATGCACCTAACAACTCTAAACGAGACAATGGAGCTTTCTTGATACGGGCTATTTTACCTCTACTCAATACAAGAGAAACCTGAAAAAGATCATCTCCCAATGAAACTCTTATATATACAAAGGCCTCAAAGAATCTTTCAGATGCATCCCAAAAGGAATGACATTCTAATCCCTTTGTGCCCTTCTATTGTAGGCTAGGAAAATGACTTTGCCGAATCGTCATAGGGTATAGTTCCTTAAAACCCTTCAACCAATTTTTTTATTTCAAATTCAACTCTTTAGGCAATACTTCATCCTAGTTAAGCCCAAGTCTCCATATATCCTGAAAAAGAATTCTAGCAAGCATGAGAAATGGACCAACTAAGCCAAGACGGCTAAAGCATCTGGCTATGACACTTAGAACATTCCACTTAGTAGATATCATTTTAAACTGACGCTCAATAATGTATTCATTAAACGTAAAACATTTTTCTTCAGAAACCCATTGCATAACAAGTAATTTTATATATTCATCTCTCCCAGATAACTCAAATATTTCATAGAATTTCTCACTTAAAGCTTTACTTTTTGAATTCCAGTTAGACAATGACACCAGCCTCACCCATAATTTTGCTTGCTTCATTGGTTTTGTCACATGCTTCAGCATTACTGTCAGCACCAATCATCAACATATAATTTATTATACAATTCATTTACAACTTCAGAATAAGGATAGATTTTTAAATGAGGTTTACTGGTAGCATTTAATAAAAAAGGGGCCGCTCTTTTTACCAAAGGGAACCCAAAAAATCTCATCATACATACAGTATTATCATAGTTCCATAAGAATCTATGTACATCTTGGTCCTCTCTCTGAACCTTGATCTGCAGGAAAGCTTGACATTTCCTTCATCCGCTTCCTCTCGATCTTTCCTTTTTTTTCTGCTAATATTTCTATCTTCTATCTTCTAAATCTTAGCAATACTCCAACTAGATCAGGATTCAGAGAGGGTCAACATTCATAACAGTCATTTAGGAAAATACCTTTATAACCCAGTGAAGAAGCATCAAACAGTGTAGAACACCGGAGAGGGGTTCACTCTCTCGGCTAAAGTTCTAAGTTATTGGGTTGTAGGTCTTGAAACTCACGTCTTTTATAATTAGATATATTGAAGAGTACAACTTGTATATCGGATGAGGTTTCAGCTGCAAACCAAAAAATAACAGCTCGTCAATAAGAAAATACAGCAATGGTACAGGATTACATTAATTGCAATAGGGTTCATTATAATACACAAATACAAGTCAATAAAGAAAATACAGCAATGGTACAGGATTACATTAATTGCAATAGGGTTCATTGCAATAAATAATAGACTTACATCTTTTCCCAACGCCAATTCTGTTTCAAGTTCAGTTCAAAGAACATTCTCAGGTGGTACCGTTAATCTCCTGTGAGTGATTAGTTATCGAGCCAAATGTGTGATTGGTCCTTCACACACGGAGAGACACTCCTAAATCACTGCATCAGTCAACACAGCAAGCTGAGCGCAGAGATGCTCACACCACAGCGGACAGCCATGCACTGCCAAGGTCAGGGGCCGTGACGTCACTCTGTCTAGCGCGAGATGCCCCTCTGAGCCGACCAATCATGGACCTAGACCATCGCTATGCCCATATAAGGTTATGTTTTCGGCGCTTAGAGTTGGTCCTGGAGAACGTAATAAGGAAAACTAAATCAATCCTCATGGTTAACAAAGAACACAAAAAAAAAATTTCTTGGAAATACGTTATTGCGTATCTTACACTGCCCCCTATTTGGTCATGGGCTAAATATTTCTGTAGATATGGCATCACTTGGGTTACTTCATTCAAATGACCTTGCTATATTTTCAACTCAAATAATAAAATTAAAAATTTACAAAATGCAGCGAGCAGCGCTCGGCGTACGCTCATTACACCTCATATACATCACTTTATATCATCGCCTTTATCATTTTCCAAGAGAAGGCACAGTTTCTGCACAGGCCTTCTGAACTCGCCGTTCTCAGTCTTGATCAAAGCTTGACGTACGCGACCGTCAGTGCTCCGAGTGACCTCCATGACTTTCCCTAGAGGTCAGCTGCCTCGGGGAAGCCGCTCGTCCAGCGTTAGAACGACGTCACCGACGTTGATGTCACGCTTTGGGACTGACCATTTCTGGCGCTCCTGAAGCAGGGGGAGATATTCCTGTATCCACCTGAGCCAGAATTCGTCAGCGAGGAACTGTGCCTGTCTCCATCGCCTCTTCACATATATGTCCTTCTTGCATGTGGATGTGAAGGGATCGGGTGACTCTTTCAAAGTTAGGATCATGTTAGGCGTGAGAGGGGCAGGGCAGTTCGGGTCGTTGTTGATCTTCGTCAGAGGTCGGCTATTAACAACAGCCTCCACTTCGCAGAACAGAGTGCGAAGCGTTTCATCAGTCGTGACTTGTTCGAGACAGGCCGCTGTGAGGGCTCTTCAGACGGACCTGATCAGACGCTTCCACACTCTGCCAAAGTGTGAGGCATGTGGTGGATGAAAGTTCCACTCTATGCCTCGGATCGAGAGTGTGTCTCTGATTTCTCCTTCGTTGAAGCGCTGGAGAGCTTCTCTTAGCTCTCGTTCCGTGGCCACAATGTTGGTCCCGTTGTCGGACCACATTCTCTTGATAGGCCCCCTGCGAGCGACGAAACGCCTGATGGCATTGACGAAGGAGTCTTGTTCCATTGTATCGATCACTTCCAGGTGGACTGCTCGCGAGGTAAGGCATGTAAAGATAGCGCCCCAACGCTTCACTGTGGACCTTCTTTGCTTCACTAAGAATGGTCCGAAGCAGTCCGACCCAGTGTTAGTAAAGGGGGGTTCATCTGGACAAACCCGGTCGGATGGCAGTTCAGCCATCACCTGAACTAAAGGACGACGACTTAGTCTGCGACAGACCAAGCATTCTCGAATGACAGTCTTGACTATCGCATTTCTGCGGACGATCCAGTAGTTTGTCCTCAACTGGGTCATCAGGTGGTTCTGGCCACAATGGCCGCAGGATTCGTGCGTGGCTCTCACCATAAGCTTGACTGCCAGAGAACTGCTGGGTAGGATGATCGGATGCTTGGCCGTATCTGCCAGTGTTGATTTCTGCAATCGACCACCAACGTGGAGCAATCCATACTTGAGAAATGGTCTCAGCTTGATTAATTTACTAGACCTCTTCAGCGATCTTCCCTTCTTCGAGAGGGTGCTTAACTCTTCTTCATACTCTTGGCTTTGGGTCAGTCTCCAGATCAAATTCTTCGCGGTACGCAGCTCCGCACTCGAGAGTGAGTCGCCGCTGTATAGGTGAGCCTTCTGCATGTGGCGGATAAATCTTGTCATCCACGCGATGGTCCTGACAAACTTCAACCAGGAGGAGAATCTTGTCGCTATTGATTCAATGAACGTTGGTTCTTTTTTCGTTATATCAAAGACGGGAGAAGTCTTCACTTCGGCGTCTGGATCAAGCTCTCCTCTGACAACGTCTTCGGGCATGGTTGGCCAGTGCGTTTCGTCCATCTTGAGGAAATCTGGTCCTGAAAACCACAAAGATGATTGGAGGAAGTCAGCGACGGAGAGGCCACGTGACGCGAGGTCTGCTGGGTTCGCAGTAGTATTGATGTATCTCCAAGCCATAATGTCGGATGTATCCCTAATGAGATTGACCCTATTGTCCACGAAGGTCTGATACCTCGCAGTCGGATATCTGAGATATTTCAGTACTGACGTGCTATCAGTCCAGAAGACTGACGAGGCCAGTTTCAGATCGAGCTCAGTCTTCAGCTTTGAGTCCATCTGTGCAGCAATAGCAGCCGCCGTCAGCTCAAGACGAGGGATGGTGGTCCTTTTCAGAGGGGCGACTCTCGCCCGTCCTATGATGAGAGTGCAATGAATCTTTCCGTTGACACCAACTACACGCAAGTAAGAGACTACACCATAGCCTGTCTGACTTGCGTCTGCAAAGTGGTGCAGCTGAAGGGTGTCAACATATCCGAAGTCTGGTGGTATGAAGGACCTTCGCAGTTAGAACTCTTCCAGTTGTGGCAACTGCGCAAGCCAGGTCTTCCATCGAACAAGTTCATCAGCAGACATCTCCTCATCCCACGAGAGCTTCCTTCGGCACATTTCTTGCAACAGGATCTTTGCGATCAAAGTGACGGGGGATAAGTAGCCTAAGGGGTCGTAGATCGATGCAACAACAGAGAGCACACCACGTCGGTTGAAAGGCTTGTCTTTAAGGACAATTCTGAACGTGAACACGTCTATGCTCATATTCCAAGGGATCCGCAGGGCTCGTTCAGTTGGCAGCTCATCTTTATTCAAGTCTAGGACAGCCACAGAGTCGTCTCGTTCTTCTCTGGAGATCGCAGCTAGAATTTGCTTGCTGCTGGAGGTCCATTGGTTAAGACGGAAACCTCCATCCCTGCACAGGTTGATCAGATCTCTTGTTAGTTTAATGCATTCTTCCTCATCATCCATCGCCTTGAGGAGGTTGTCGACGTAGAAGTTGCGACGTATAGAGTTAGAAGCTTCTTCGTTATACTTGCTTCCGAAGTCCAGGGCCATTTTGCGTAAGCAGAAGTTAACGACGCTCGGGGATGATCTTGCACCAAAAACGTGGGACGTCATTCTGAAGACTTTCAGTTCTTTGCTGGTGACACCTTCTGGCCACCAGAGGTACCTCAGGCAGTCTCTGTCCTTTTCAGGTACCTTCACCTGATGGAACATCTCCTGCACGTCTGCTGTGATGGCATGTTGACCCTCTCTAAAACGCAGGAGAACACCCGTCAGGCTATTGGTGAGGTCGGGGCCTTGCATCCGATGTTCGTTGAGAGATGTTCCTCGGTGCCTTGCCTTCAGATCGAAGACCACTCGGTCTTTCTGTTTGACAGGATGCCTGACAGAGTGGTGCGGCATGAGCCATACGCGCCCGTCCTTCCTGTCTAGCTGACTTACAGGAACCCTATCGGCGTAGCCCTTATCAGTATATTTCTCCATCTGAGCTACGTAGGATGTCTTGTAAGCTTCGTCGTTGCCTAGTCTTCTTTTCAAGCTTCAGGCTCGTCGAATTGCCATATTCATATTATCAGGTAGAGGAGTAGAGTCCTTGAATGGCAGCTTGGCCATGTACTTTCCATGTCGATGCTGTGTCGTGTTATTCAAGGTGGCCAAGAATCTCTTATCCTCTAGGGAATCTTCCAATCTGGAGAGGGATTCCTTTTCGAAGAAATCTCTATTAAAATGACTCTGCAGTAGCTCTATCAAGTCTTGAGGGTCAAATATTCGATGAACATGATGCACGGGTGAGGCCTCCGATGCAGACCGGTCTCCAGTAGGACCGAAAGCCACCCAACCAAGCTTGGTTAGGTAGGCGGATGGCTCATTGGCAGTGGCGTGGCGTTGCTCCAGAATGACTCGATTCAGGGTTGTGTCTAACCCGATCACTAGCTCGACCTGTTCGTGGTCAGTTGGCAAGCTTTGCAGCTCTACGTCTGTCATGTGTGGCCATCTCTTCAGCCAGTCCGAAGGCATTATGTAGTCCGTCGACACATTAATTTTGTCAGTAACAAAAACTTCTTTTACTCGTTCTTCCTCCTCACCTCCGTTGATGTTACCAAGGGTGAGTTGGATCACTTCCTTGCAGGCGAACATACCGGCCTCTGTCACCATGGTCTGGTTGCAAGGCCTTCCCGTTACACCTAGCCGATCTATTAGGCTCCTTGCGGCTAACGTGGGTGTGGCTCCTCCATCTATGAAGCCAACCGTAGTGCACGTTCCATTCACCATGACTGGGATAAGCTTCAACATTGTATGTCCATCAGGTCGTCGGTCAGTGGACATGGCGTGTACGTGCCCCGTCGTCGCAGGAGTCCCAGCCTCTGGAACGGTTTCGGTGTTAGTTCTATCAGGTGCTGCATTGCTAGTCGTCCCGGCCTCCGCTTTAGGCTTGTCAGATGTCTTGGACACAGTTGCTCTCTTGGAGCTTGCACTGTCCCTGGAGGGGTTTTCTTCACATAGTGCAAGAGCGTATGATGCGTCCCCAAGCCGCACTTGCCACACGTAGATTCTTCTTCACAGGCTTCGTGATTGTGCGCGACATTTAAGCATCTGAAGCAGAGTTTGGCATCCACCACAGCATTCCAGCGGTCATCCAAATTGAGGCTTTGGAATCGGTGGCACGACTGAATTCCGTGCTTATTTTTCTTGCAGTATACGCAATATATCCCATCGTCGGAAGGAGAGCTGTGGTGAACAGGCAAGGCTTTAGCTTTAATCGGCTTGCTCGTGTCCTCAGGTTTTCCCTTGGATGGACGACGGTCGCACTCATAGTACTTCAGTTCTTTAGCGACCAGTGCCTGTCTCTCCACAAAGGTGATCAGGGCTGGAAGCTTGTGTTCGTGTTCCAGGTACTTAGAGACCAATCTTACCCGAAGAGGGTGAGGGAGCTTTTCCAATATCTTTCTCATAGTTTCTTGCAGCTCAATTCTAGTGTAATTTGCACCCAGTGCTGCCTTCACCTTCTTTAGGTGAGAAGCGTAGTTCATTAAACCTTCGCTATCACCTGCTGGGATTTCCTTCCATTCGAGAAGCTAACGAATAAAAGCTTCGGTAGCATCGACTTCTCTGCCGTAGAATTCACTCAGCTGCTTCCCAGCTTCATCGTACCCAATTGTCGGTGACAGATGCAAGCAGTGCTCAACCAGGTTTCTCGGAGGCCCATCTAGGGTATGATACAAGTGGTTCAGCCTGCGCTCGGGGTCCGAGGTATTGTTCTCAATGTGCCATTTGAAGGACATCTTGAACCAATTCAATTTGGTGAAGTCGCCTCCAAAGCGCTCAAGTTTAGTAGGTGGTAACAGCATTGTCCGCGCCAACTCATTGCTGCTAGCAAGAGTGCATTCGAGTGCCTTAAGCACTTGAGAGTTGTTGGTCAAGGGGTCAGTAACAGAGGGTTCAAATGTGGCATGTCGTGGTGCGAAAGGAGTTGAGGTGGGATCCAATGGCCGTGAGTGGACTTCCATGGGTGTAGAATGGCATTCTGGTCCTCTTGTATGTTCTACAGGGTCCAATGTTCGCATAGCACTTGTGTCATTCTCGTGGTGGTAGGCGACACTTAGCCTCCATTGATTGATCCTACACTCATGTTCAGTCTCCACGACCTTTACACTGGGAACTCTCACGCTTCCGGCATGTGAAGACACTTCCGAACCACATTGCGACTCTCCTGCCTCCGATCTAATTTCGTATTCAAGTTGCTGTCTCTTAACCTCGAGCTCGGCCTCCAGCAATGCAGCGTCCGCTAGCCCTCTAGCGGCCCGATCTTCGGCATCTCTCTGAGCAGTGAGTTCATCAGCTTCAGCTTTCTTCTTGGCTGCACGTTCTTCCGCTTCTAAGCGTGCCTTCAGTTGAACCTTGGCTAAGTTAGCTTGCGCTTCTAACAGCTTTCGGCAGACCTCGCTTGTGTCGCTCTTGGATGACGTTCTTGATTTTAATGATCTCTCCGACATGATGACAATGTTCCCAGCTCGGCGTCAACGTCTGAGAAAGATTCACTTCTTGATAGTCAGGTTACAATCAGTCATCTGAGACCCACTTTGTGTAAAGATCTAAAACTGTAGAACACCGGAGAGGGGTTCACTCTCTCGGCTAAAGTTCTAAGTTATTGGCGTGTAGGTCTTGAAACTCACGTCTTTTATAATTAGATATATTGAAGAGTACAACTTGTATATCAGATGAGGTTTTAGCTGCAAACAAAAAAAAACAGCTCGTCAATAAGAAAATACAGCAATGGTACAAGATTACATTAATTGCCATAGGGTTCATTATAATACATAAATACAAGTCAATAAAGAAAATACAGCAATGGTACAGGATTACATTAATTGCAATAGGGTTCATTACAATAAATAATAGACTTACATCTTTTCCCAACGCCAATTCTGTTTCAAGTTCAGTTCAAAGAACATTCACAGGTGGTACCGTTAATCTCCTGCGAGTGATTAGTTATCGAGCCAAATGTGTGATTGGTCCTTCACACATGGAGAGACACTCCTAAATCACCGCATTAGTCAACACAGCAAGCTGAGCGCAGAGATGCTCACACCACAGCGGACAGCCATGCACTGCCAAGGTCCGGGGCCATGACGTCAATCTGTCTAGCGCGAGATGCCCCTCTGAGCCGACCAATCATGGACCTAGACCATCGCTATGCCCATATAAGGTTATGTTTTCGGCGCTTAGAGTTAGTCCTGGAGAACGTAATAAGGAAAACTAAATCAATCCTCATGGTTAACAAAGAACACAAAAAAAAAAAAATTTCTTGGAATTACGTTATGGCGTATCTTACACACAGGCCTAACTTTGGTAGAAATGCTACCTTCAAGCACAACAGTTCGGTGAGATAAATAATATACAGGATAAGATGTAACCACTTCAGAGCCCAGAACTTCCTCAATAATCCAGTCTCTCTCATACTCTTTAAAATCCTCATCATATCTTCTCCATAGATCGTGGTTTTTATCATGTATAACATTCAAATTATTCAACCTTTTACTGGCCAGTTTTTCCTCGTTTCGCAAGGTAAAGCTATCTCATACCTATCATCTTTAAAGTATGCAGTTTCAGAAAATTTACTCAATACAAAATTTAATGCGCTATCTTTAGAAACAGCCTCATTAGTACAAAAACCCTTAGATTCTAAAGCCCAAAAGTTATTCAAAGTAGATTCAGAAACATTATTGATACACAACAGTTGAGAATTTACATTTTCCTTATCAAAAGATTCATTACAAGACCCAGATAAAATCCATCCAAATTATGACTCTTGGGCAATTAAGTTTTCATATTGTACAAATTTATTAGGTCACATGAATATCCAAAAAGCATCTAAGCCTACTAAAATGTCAATATTGACATAACGGCTATTTCTATAATCATCAGTCAATTGCAAAGAAAAAAAATGCTTAACATTTACAGCAGGGATACTATGGCAGAACAAAGGTGCAAATATATTGGGTATTTCTGATGCAAATAAGGAATGACTCTAATATCAATCAAATTTGAATCATATACATTCCTTTGATACCTTTGGAAGCCTTACGACCTCCAAATGGTGAATATGATATACATTCATTAGTAACCCATCTAGGTTGGGCTCTCTTCACAAATTTACCAGAAACTTAAGATCTGTCTGACTCAGTATCAAAGAGTACAATAGCTTGGTACATACCTTCTTACCCCAAACCTTGACCTTTGCAGTCTGCAACACACTACATGTTTTAGACAAGATATTATCTGGGTTAGATTCCCAATGAGTTACGCCACAATGAGTGACCTTTTCAGTATGGATATTAATAGAAAACCACTCGTGCCTACATCTTGACCAGTAGAAATACTCAATTGCATCAGATTTAATGCCAGTACAACATAGAACATTATGCCTTCCTTTACATTTCACACATTTTGCTAAGCACCCCCTTGAAAAGTGACCCTTTCCCAAACATCTGAAACACAACTTAGCAGACCTAATAGCCTCTTCGCAGTCATTCAAAGAGAGCTTCAAAATAGCATTACAGTTTTCACTTCTGTGACCTTTATTACAGAATATACACTGAGACCTATGCCTATATAGGCCTACACCTACTCTGGAAGAAGTTTGAAGGGCTGATGCTGATCTCTGAAATAAACCTTGAAATTTACATCTTCTCTCTCATTCAACATCATCTGAATTTTCTGCAGGAATATCTTTAAAGGTGTCTGACCACTCTCGACACTCTATTTCCCTTTGTAAAAGTTTCAATAACCAGGAAAGATCCCTTTCATGTCCGAAACCTTCTCTAGATCATTCCAAAACGATGTCGCTGGGTACCCAAAACAAAATAACAGGTGTTATATATACTCCATACTGTTTACCATCTGCTCCTAAAGCTTCTAAGCTAGGTGCATTGATTAAAAGTTCATCTTCCAATTTCCACAAGAAGGATCTATACTTGGAGCTACCAGCAGAAACCTTAGCAGGCAATGCAACACCTAATACAGCCTGGATATGCACAAAAAGTATACGTTCTGGTTTACCAAACCTCTCCTTTAACATGTTACAAGCAATAGTGTAATTAATACTTGTCTAGTATAATCCCTGAATCACTGCCCTTGCTTCTCCTTATAACAGTGATTACAAATAACAGAATTTACTTAGAGTAGGAATATCACCGTCATCTACTAAAGCAACAACCCTATCCCAGCATGATTGCCCTTCGGTTAAAACACAACGGAATTTAGGTAACTCTGGTTTCGGCAATCTCATATTAACGTTGCACGAAGATTTACCAGAAGCAGAACCGCTATCACTAGGCCTATGGGGACTTTCATCTTTAGCCATGTCAACTACCTTTTGAGTAGCCTTTATCCTAGGAGCTCTAACTTCTCTCCGAAACTGATCTGCTTACTCAATGTCTTCTTCCAATTCTGTTGAATCCCTAAAGTCCAGTTCCAACATTGACTGATCATCCGAGGTGGCCAGACGTCTGTCAAATTCGTCGACAGCGTCTTGCAACTCCACTTTGGCCACGTCCCGGTCGTCCAACAATGCCTTCAATGCGTTTGAAGACCAGGTGGATCATCCATGGGTGGCGGCACGGCTTTTTCTTAATTTTCCTTCCTTCATCATACCTTACTAAACGAAGATGGAATCAGCAGCAGTATGCAAAGTGAAGGTTCGGGTCTGGGCACCATATTTTCGTTCCACTTAGACTGCAACAATGAAAGCGAAAAAAGACAGAACACTTTGCAAGGAAAGGGAACTGCAGGGATGCAAACAAAACGTGCCTCTCAGGCTAACTCTGCTTTATTCTCTCGTTAAGTCAATTACATAAATTCCAGATAGCTCTTGGAAATTAAGTGTCAGTTACAAAAATCTAAACAATCACATTATATATTCAAATTAAATAATTCAGTAAGGAAAATTATAGAGAAATATCTTCAAAATTACAATTAATAGATTAAGAGGTTTATTCATATCCAATAATTAGCATGAAGAAGAGAAGAAAGTTCAAATTTTTTTCTCTGTCCTAGGCTTTGAACTTATGGGTTTTTCCCATTGTCAGAGGCTGCCCATTATCCTGAATTATGTTTCTCCCATTTTACCTCACTCCAGCTAGCCTTTTAGTGGCCAATAGAGACATTCAAAATTCATCGGTTTGTCATGAATGTGTAGCGAAACTTATGGACATATAGTTGATTAGTATAAAGAAGAAACGTAAATTCAAACCTATTTCTGTTTTCTAGGCATTGAACTTACAGATTTTTACCCCACTCCAAAGGTTGCCCCATTATCTTGAAACAGGTGTCGCCAAACTTATTTCACTCCAGCTTACATATTAGTAGCCAATCATGACCGATGATGACATTCATAATTCATCGGTACGTCATGAATGTCTTATGATAATTAATGACATATAGTTGACTACCATGAAGAAGAGAGGCAAATTCAAACCTCTTTCTGTGTTCTAGGAATTGAATTTACGGGTTGCTTCATTATCCTGAAAAAAAAAGTTTCTCTCAAACTCCCTTATTCCAGCTAGCCAATTAGTAGCAAACCGTGACGGATGACGACATTCAATATTCATCTCTACGTCATGAATGTCTTATAATAATCGATATCATATAGTTGACTAGCACAAAGAAGAGGAGGAACCTTCAACCTATTTCTGTGTTCTAGACATTAAACTTACAGGCTCTCACCCAGTGCAGGAGGTTGCCTCATTACCCTGAAATAGGTTTCTATCAAATTCTAACCTTATTAGTAACCAATCGGAACCAATGATGACACACAAAATTCACAGGTACGTCATGAATGTCATATGAAACTTGATGACATATAGTTGACTAGCATGAAGAAGAGAGGCAAATTCAAACTATTTCTTAATTGAGGCACTGAATTTACGGGTTCTTACATGGTGCTGCAGGTTGCCCCATTATCATGATATAGGTTCCACTTAACTTTCCTCACTCCAGCTAACCTATTAGTAGCCAATCCTCGCCGATGATGACATTCAAAATTTATCAGTACGTCATGAATATCCTATGATAATTGATGTCATATAATAGACTATCATGAAGAAAAAAAAATACATAAGTCAAACCTATTTCTGTGTTCTAGTCACTGAACTTACGGATTTTTCACCACAACAGAGGTTGCCATATCCTGAAATAGGTTTCTCTTAACTTTCCTTACTCCAGCTAGCCTAATAATAGTCAACCGTGACCGATGATGAAATTAAAAATATATCAGTTCGTCAGGAACATTCTATGATAATTAATGACATATAGGCTAATTGCCTAGCATGAAAAAACAATTTCTATTTCTGTGTTCTAGGCATTGAACTTTGGGGTTTTTACCCCATGCCAGGGGCCCCATTATCCTAAAATAGGTTTCTCTCAAATTCTCTTCCTCTAGCAAGCCTATTTGTAGCCAATCGTGACCGGTATGTCATGAATATCTATATGATAATTGATGATATACAATTGATTAGCATGAAGAAAGGAAGAAAATTTAGAGCTATTTCTGTGTTGCAGGCATTGAACTTATAGGTTTTTACACCGCTCTAGAAATGTGTGTCTCCCATTTTACCTCAATATAGCTAGCCTATTAGTAGCTAGTCTAGATCGATGACATTCAAAAGGTATCGGTTTTTTCATGCATGTGTAACAATAACTGATTCCATATAATTGACTAGCATGAAGAAAAAACAAAAAACAAATTCAAACCTATTTCTGTGTTCTAGGCATTGAACTTGCGGGTTTTACCCGATGTCAGAGATTGCCTAGTTATCCTGAAATAGGTTTCTCTCAACTTCCTTTACTCCAGCTAGCCTTTTAGTAGCCAATCGTGACTGATGACGGCATTCAGAATTCAACGTTACGTCACGAATGTTTTATGATAACTGATAACATATAGGTGACTAGCATGAAAAAGAAAAGAAAATATGTGTGCGTGTATATATATATATATATATATATATATATATATATATATATATATATATATATATATATATATATGTGTGTGTGTGTGTGTGTGTGTGTGTGTGTGTATATATCTGTGTGTGTTTGTACATATATATACCCTTGTCATTATTTTTGTGAATACCACATGATCTCAACAGTATGTTTATATCTCCCGTTATAAAGTCAACCAGGAAAGATCAGAGGACAAAAATATAAACAACAAAACAAAGGAGAAAATCTTGTCCTATTGCTGCAAAACAAAATCCACATATTATAAACCAATTGTTTTTAATTAGTAATGATCACCTTTTAATAATCATATTGATTTTATCTGGACTTCAGAATATATCATCCATAACAGATTAAAACTACAAATAAAAGCAGAGGAGAGAGAGAGAGAGAGAGAGAGAGAGAGAGAGAGAGAGAGAGAGAGAGAGAGAGAGAAGCAATGCTTTGCTGAATTGTTAATCCATATCTCCCTGGGTCTAGTGTTATGGTCAGTTAGTCATACAGTAGTAACCAGTCGTGGCCAAATCATCTGCCATAAGGTTCCCAAACAGACAGAACCTGTCGGAAATTCGAGAAACACAACAAGCCAGTCAAGTGTCAACTTTCATTAAAGTGGTACTTTACGTTTCTGTGATTTTTATAACAAATTGCTTGTCCCAATAGCCACCCACACTAGGATGGTTTGCTATAAGCGATCAGACAAAAATCTCCCACTATCACCAATCTGCAGTGGCTAGCATGGTGATGTAAACTGGCCAAAACCCAGACATATATAACACATCCCCGTCTTGGCCTCCAGTCCCCAACGGTAGTGGACCAATTGCTCAAGATGGCAGCCAGCTACAATCCACTGCAAGAGGTGTTAAGAATCTCTGGACTTGAACACTCCACCTGTTGAAACTGAATTTTTCAACATACAAAGTCAGGACCCTGTCCGAGGAAGATCTTGCTGTGTTACTAGAAGAACTGAAAGAAATAAAACGGGATATAATAAAGAAAAAAATTGAAAAGACTGTAAAATCCAGACCAAAATTGAAAATACACTAAAGAAATGAAGAAGCATCAAACTGAGGAAAAGAAAACTTTGAACAAGGCGACAACAGATGTTTGCTTTAAAGGATAAAAATTAGAATATTCACAATAGAGATGGAATGAGAAAAATTGCAGAGAATTTTTTACACGATGCTATACAACAGTGAAGTAAGAAGCAACTTCGCCAATAGAAATAATGAAACACCTTAGCCGGTACCAAACGTAACTGTAGAAGAAGTAAAGAAAATATTAAAAGGAATGTAAAGAGGCAAATCGGCAGGAGAAGATGGCCTAACAATTAATTTGTAATAGACGGAGGAGATTTCAGTGGTAAGACTGGCTGAACTCTAAATCTAATGTCTACAAGAATGTTCTATACCGTCAGCATGAAAAACTTTTATTATCATACTGATTCACAAAAAAGGGAGACACAAAAGACCTGGAAAATCATCCCCCTGTTAGTTTACTCTCCCTAATATATAGAATATTTACAAGGATCATATTAAGCCGAATACAGAGACAGGTAGAATTTATTTACCCAAGAAAACAGGGCGGCTTTAGAGGTGGGTGTTCAAAAACTGACCATATCCATGCAATTAACCAACTAATGAAAATTCCATAGTTTGACAAACTACTATGTAGGGCTTTTATAGATCATGAGGAAGTATTTGATTCCGTAAAAACATCAGCAGATATGAAAGCTCTTCGAAAACAAGAAATAGCCAAATTTAATGTTAAAACATTGAAGATATCTATACAGGAAGTACATGAAGATAGTGTGAAAATTCCGATTAAGAAAGAAGTCAGACAGGGAGACCCCATCTCTTCTAAATTATTCACAGCATATCTAGAAGAAGTTTTAAGAATTTATTTTGAAAAAGGCGGGAATTACTATTCATGGAGATTACCTTAACAACTTAAGATTTGCAGATTACATTTTTTTTAGGGATTTTTGGAAGAATTGCAAAATAAGACAGAAGATTTGAATAGAGGAAGCAGAAATGTAGGACGGAATATTAATGTAAATAAAACTAAAATAATGTTAAGAAAAAAAGGAAAGACAACAAATAAGAGTTATGGATGAGCCTCTGGAGATTGTTAATGAGTATACGTTCTTAGGAGAGACAGTAAGTTCTTCCCCAGGACACGACACAGAAATAGAAAAAAAAAAAAAAAAAAAAAAAAAAAAAACTAAAAGGATTAGCATCAGATGGACAGTAAATGATATTATGAAAGTAATATGCCACTTGCTCTAAAAAGAAGTATTTATTGATATGGTCTCACCAGTATTAACTTATGCATCAGATACTTGGAGCCTTACTAAGGTCTTACACCATAAGTTAGTAACAATTCAAAGGGCTATAGGAAGATAATAATGGGGATAAAATTAAGAGACAGAAAAAGATAAGCAAGGATAAGAGAGCAAACTGAAGTAGAGGATATTTTAACATCTTGTAATAAAATGAAATGAACATGTGCAGGGCATATAATGACAATGCCAAACAATAGATGGACATTAAAAAACAGAATGGTTCGATAGAGACTGTAAAAGAAGCAGAGGAAGGAATAGAAGACGATGGATCGACGAAATACAGAAGTTTGTAGGCGTGAACAGGCACAGAAAGATAACAAACTTTCGCAAGTGGAAGTACATGAATGAGGCTTTTGTTCTTCGGTGTTCTTCGGTGGACTAGTAATGGCATATATATATATATATATATATATATATATATATATATATATATATATATATATATATATATATATATATATACATGTATATATATATATATATATATATATAAATATATATATATATATACGTGTGTGTGTGTATGTATATATATATATATATATATATATATATATATATATATATATATATATATATATATATATATATATATATATATATATATATATATATATATATATATATATATATATATATATATATATATAATATAATATATATATATATATATATATATATATATATATATATATATATATATATATATATATATATATATATATATATATATATATATATATATATATATATATATATATATATATATATATATATATTCTTTTGTACATGGGGATACCTTACCGAGTGTAAGGTTCGTGTGTGTATATATATATGTGTGTATTTGTGTTGTGCATACACTGAGAACACAGACAATAAACCGTGTTTATGATTATATTGTACGTAAGTTTCTATTGTATATTATGATATATTCATAAATTGCTATTTCATTCACATATTCACATAGTATTGTCTTTTTAATTGATGAATGTAAATGCCAAATGATAATTGCTACGCCCTTCTTGAGTCCAGGGGTCAACACTAAGTTTCTTTTACACTGATACATTGCGACACATTTTTAAAATTAAAAAAAAGATAATAATAATAATAATAATAATAATAACAATAATAATAATAATAATAATAATAATAATAATAATACATTTTGGGTATACAATTCTTCATACCGTTGAACACTGTGTATTTTGCGTTTCTATTAGAATGTTTTCCCCAAAGGTATATTGAAAAAATATTTGTTTTTCTAATGCTATTATCATTAATGACTAATAATATTCTTATATTCACTATCACATTATTTCATGTTACGAAACGTCCATGCCTGGTGATCTGTTGGACTGGGGTTCAAGGCTTGTTGAAACTCAATAGTTTCTAGTAGTTTCTGAAACCTCACCATCTTTGTGAGCTAAGGATAGGGTTTTTGTGGGAGCCTATAGATCTACCTGCTGAGGAGTCATCAGCAGCTATTGCTTGGCCCTCCCTGATCCTAACTTCATAGAAAGAGGGTTTGGACGCTGATCATAGGTATATATGGTCAGTCTGTACTATATATCATTGCTATTATTAGCTAAGCTACAATCCTAGTTGAAAGCGCAGGATACTATAAGCGTAAGTGCTCCAACAAGGAAAAATAACCCAGTGAGGAAAGGAAATAAGGAAACAAATAAATTACGAAAGTGGTAATGAACAATTGCTCTAAAATATCTTAAGAGCAATAAAACATTAAGATAGATCTTTCATATATAAACTATAAGAATGAAAAAAGATGAGATAGAAAAGTGTTCTCAAGTATATCCTCAATGAAGAGGGTCAGTCTCTATGGCAATGTCCTGCTAGCTTGGGCACTGTTACTGTCCCTTGCCTCTGCCATTCATGAGTGACCTTTAAACCTTTAAGCTGTCTGATCTACCCAAATCTACAAGAATAATACACGTCAACTACGTGATAAATTCATTTCACAATAGCTTTAATTTGATATTTTTGCGCATTCACTTATATCCCTACTATCTATTTCTGAATGTAGAGTTATCAGTCTTGTTTGACTAATAGAAATGATTGATTCATTTATCATTGCGAATTCTCATTCGTTAAGTAATCGACAAATGTTCATTATGTTACTGTATTTGAATCTTTATTCACAAGACTAAAATTAGTAGGTATTTTTGTAAAAATATTGCAGATTCATCCTGGGGTCATACCCAACATGACTACCAAATTTAGTCAAAATCGGTACTGCTGGTTTTGTGTAAAGTTGCTCACAAACAAACAAACAGACGAGGATGAAAACGTATCCTTCTCATAAACGTCGCTTTTGGGAAAGGTAATAATCAAATTCATAACTAAAAGTCATTCTTATTGAATGTGGTATACTGTAGTAATAGTAGTTCAAAGTATAATGGTATCTTCTTTTTAACCGTCGCCAGAGAAATCATTCACGACCCTCCATTTACGTGGATATGTATAATCGTGCACTTTATATGTTGTATGGCGCATGCCATCAATTAACTAATTACAATAAACAAATATGTTCTAAAGTATATACTGTGTTTTGAGTTTACTTTAAATAACAGCCATTGAATTTGCTTCATTTGTTTTCTTTTGCGTCTAGGCAAACTTTTGCTCAAGCCTTTTTAGTGGTGGTGGTGTGTGTGAGAGAGAGAGAGAGAGAGAGAGAGAGAGAGAGACTTGTACCTCTCGTCGTATCTTAAAATCAGAGTTCACGTCAACGTATCGGTGTATTGTCTGTATTTGCGAAGTAAGCAATCCTGTGTGAAAACTGTTATAAATGGCAACACCGTATCTACAACTCAGGTGTAAGTCTGCTGGATTATCGGAGCATCGCAAACTGTTTCTGTCGCCTACTTACAATCAAAATCTACCAAATTTCCACCAGTATACCTCAGTGCTAATTTAGAAACATACACTGAACTAATTATGTTAGTTTTCTAACTTCAGGGTTCTTGAATCTTTAATTTCATCTGTAGGTTCTATAAAAGAAAAAAAAATGCATCGGAAGGGCCTTTGATGTTACTTTTAGTTATATTGCCAAACCTAAAAAAAAAAAAAAAAAAATAGGGAAATAGCAAGAGTGATTAATTTGAGCCTTGGCATGGAAACAAAAGCTACAGAAGGTCCCGCATCCTCTTGATTTTTCACTTTCAGTTATAAATTAATATGACTGAACAGGAGTGGAGACTTGATGGAAAGTTGCTTTTAGAAATGAGTTCAAGAGTTATTAGGAAACAACAGTTTCTACGAAAACTTTTGGGAAATTAGGTTGCTACATAGGAACTTGTTAGTGTTACACATGGGGTTATTCTAAACAATTATATTTGCCCAGCTATTTTTTTCAAAACGCAATATCACATACTCGTCAAATATGTTTCGTTTTTTGAAATTATACTTCACCATTTCTTAAGGCAGGGGAATGAGGATTATTAGCTTCACTAACAAACCTGAGAGATGTGTTTCCCTGAAAACACAAAGATTTCATAAGACAAGGTTTAAGGAGGTAGTTGACTTTTATTTTATCAGAACAAACATAAATTTCCAATCCAGATACTAATTGATGAACGTGTGGTGTTATTAACAAATCGTGTGCGCTGAAGTGTCTATAACTGTTCTAACCACCGTGAACAAAACACAAGCGATGTCTCGGTATTTTGTCCGATTATTCTATATTGATTATTTGTATTTTCAAACTATGAAAAAAGTTGTTGGGGTACAACACCTCAATAGTAATGAGTTGAGGCCCATCATCTACAGAGGAAGTAGATTCGCCCCGACTTCATTTTGGTAACATAAACCTCTCTACCCAGAATCTTCCACAGATCGATTCGAAGGAATGAAGAAGAAGAAGAAGAAGATGAACAAGAAAATTAAAGTGAAATGCAGTATCTTCAAAATCTTCCTATCTTCTTTTCAGAGTTGGCTTGGTATCGTTAGCATATTCCACTCAAAACTGCATTCTGCCAAAACACCTCTGAAAAAGATTCTATACTAAAGTTTTACCTGGAGCAAAAACATCACTGATTTTGACATATATTTAGCGAAGAGACAAGGATAAACATTTTTGGAGACCGGTTTAACACAAGATCTAAGACGCATTATCGCATCTCTCTCTCTCTCTCTCTCTCTCTCTCTCTCTCTCTCTCTCTCTCTCTCTCTCTCTCTATATATATATATATATATATATATATATATATATATATATATATATATATATATATATATATATATATATATATATATATATATATATATATATATATATATATATATATATATATATATATATATATATATGGGTGTGTGTGCGTGTTCGTGTGTGTATGTATATATGCATATACAGTATAGTATATATATATATATATATATATATATATATATATATATATATATATATATATATATATATATATATATACATATATCATCATCATCATCATCATTATCATCAACAGCAGCAGCAGCAGCATCATCATCTCCTACTCCTATTGACGCAAAGGGCCTCGGTTAGATTTTGAGCTTTCAATTCGATACTTTTCCATTCATCATCTTCTACTTCGCGCTTCATTGTCCTCAGCTATGATGTAGGCCTAGGTCTTCGAAATCTTCTAGTGAAGCAGCGTTTCCCAACCTGGGGTGCTAGCAACCCCTGTGGTTGCTGAAATCAATTATTGGGGTGCTGGGAAGCGATACACACATGACGGTAAAATATCACTTCCTAGGAAGGCGTGACCAGTTCTGCAGTACACGTTCGGTACTTGTTTGTACCTGACATGATAGCGGTGAGACTGTAAGACCAGTGGCAGCCAGACAGTAGCACTATAGTTGTTCAGTAGCAGTGCAAGAGAGCAGGACAGCTCCTACATGTTTGAGTTTTGTCGGCATATCTAAAACTATCTTTGATTTCCAGTAATACTGGTAAGTCCATTGGAAAGTATCTCTCTCTCTCTCTCTCTCTCTCTCTCTCTCTCTCTCTCTCTCTCTCTCTCTCCAATGTGCCGCTACATATTATTATCTGTAAAAGAAGCGATGACGTTTTTCAATACGACTAAAATCTTGGAACCCTGGTATCAGAGGCGAGTGGCTTCGTTGCACGTGGGTAGGCTATGTTTTGAATCAGTGTGCATGTTGTCAGATCGCTTATTATTTTTCCTGAATTAGGTATATTACAGTTAACTGGTTGTTTTATGTCGATTCTTTATCTGAAATTAATTGTCGACCTTTTCCGTGATAGTTTCTGGTCAAAAGTAAGAAGTATAAGTGTGCAAGAATTGAATAATAGGCCTAATAATAATAATAATAATAATAATAATAATAATAATAATAATAATAATAAAACGAAGTTAGCCATCATTATGTAGGGTACACACACACACGTTTATTCTTTACAAGTTTTCAATGTATACACACATTTGGAACATTCACATCACATGCAGATCTCCTTTGACTATTTTAGGCCAATATGCAGTCTCTTTTAGTGTTGCCATATTTGAACAGTCAAAATACCGGACGGTTCCCTCTTGAACCCCCCCCCCCCCCCACCTTCCAGAGTCGTAAAAAATGCAGTTTGTGTGTGAGTGTGCGCAAAAATTATTCGAAAGAGAGAAAAATGAACTGACCTCAAGGCTGATACTGTATATAAAAATTATATTTAATGTAGTTATATTCTTCTTTCCTCATTAGGTCTGTGGCTGCATCATAAATACTGTGTGTGTGTAAATAATATATATATATATATATATATATATATATATATATATATATATATATATATATATATATATATATGTATTTATGTATGCATCCTGTGTAAACACACACACACACATATATATATACAGTGTATACAAACACACACTGTATATATATATATATATATATATATATATATATATATATATATATATATATATATATATATATATATATATATATATACAGTGTATACAAACACACACTGTATATATATATATATATATATATATATATATATATATATATATATATATATATATATATATATATATATATATATATATATATATATATATATATATATATATATATATTCAAATAAGCCATATATATTTTGATATATTAATGTCTGGATTCTCTTAACGACCTCGGGATCAGAGCCCCAGGCGAAATCTCACAAAGACAAGAGCTTGGCTCCGGCCGGGAATCAAACCCTGGTCGGCAAGCTTATATAGACAGTGACTAACCCATTCGGCCGAATGGGTTAGTCACTGTCTATATAAGCTTGCCGACCAGGGTTCGATCCCCGGCCGGAGCCAAGCTCTTGTCTTTGTGAGATTTCGCCTGGGGCTCTGATCCCGAGGTCGTTAAGAGAATCCAGACATTAATATATCAAAATATATATGGCTTATTTGAATATGAAAAACACGTAAAAATTTGCAAAATTTATCATATATATATATATATATATATATATATATATATATATATATATATATATATATATATATATATATGTAATGTATTGATTTATTCATTCACATCGTGTTTATTTGTTGTTGCTGTTGTTATTTTTGCCTTTGTTGTTGTTATTTTATTTTATATTTATATTTTCATGATTAAAGAAGAAATTACGGACATTTGGAGAAATTTTAACATTCCTCTCGGACGATGATTTTGACACCTAAATCCAGAACATTCTGAGAAAATCCCGACACACGTCTATCCTAGACTCAATTTCCAACAGTTTTATTTTATATATATATATATATATATATATATATATATATATATATATATATATATATATATATATATATATATATATATATAGAAACTTGCTGCTTTCTTCTTGCCAAATAAATTTTTTTTCACTCTGCTTTCCTTTCGCCCATATCTTCTTATTTCTCCTCCCGTAACTACATTTAATACTATACTCCTCCCAAACCCGCCACCATAGTTAAATCAATGTAATTATAGAAAGGATGAGGAAGCTATGCTCGATTTTTTTTTTTTTTTAATTAGATTACCGTTGGGAGGGTAGTAGTAGGGAAGAGGTTAACCGTTAATATCATTATGTTTTAATGATAATCTGAGTCTGTTTCTTTATTTCTTAATGTCATTTATAAAAGTTTCATTGTTGTTTTTTTGCTAGAATCCTCCTCTTCATTCATTTGCAGGTTTATGTGAATCTGCCATGCCAATGACACGCAAATGGAGTGATGAATATGTCAAATATGGTTTCACTGCACTCCTGGAGGATAAGGGACAACCAGACCGGGCACAGTGTATGACTTGCCATTTTATCATTTGCAATTCAAATTTGAAGCCTACTAGACTCCGAGACCACCAGTTGAAGCATCCAACCACAGAACATGAACAGTCTCTCAAGGCCCTGCAAGCGAAGAGGGCTAGATATGAAAAGAAAGGTACACTAACCCAACTTAGATTCAAGCCAGTGCAGAAACCCCTTCTACAAGCTTCATATGAAGTGGCATACTGGTGCATTAGGGCCAAGGCTTCGCATTCGGCTCCAGAAAATTTTATTAAGCCATGCACCATTCGGAGGGTTGAGTTAATTTTGGGAATAGCGGCAGCCAAGAAGATGAAGGATGTGCCTTTGTCCAATAATGTCATTGGAGGAAGAGTTGAAGATATGAGTTGCGACATCTTGGACCAAACTGTAGGGGAGATTCAAGCAAGTCCTACTCGCATTAGTCTGCAGTTGGATGAATCAACTGATGTTTCCAACCTAAGTCAACTGATTGCGTATACCCGTTACATCAAAGATGGTGAGATTAAAGATGAATTCCTCTTCTGTTTGGCTATGCAGACAATGACTAAAGCAGCAGATGTATTCCGACTCTTGGACGAATTCTTTCAGAAGAATCAGATCAAGTGGGAGAAGGTAGGATCAGTTCGCACAGATGGTGCCTGGATTTGCTGCTCTAGTGAAGGAGAGGGTACCAGATATCATTAAGAAGCCCTGTGTACTCCATCGCCATGCTTTGGCGGTGAAGACATTGCCATCTCATTTCAAAGAAGTTCTGTCCGTCTGTGTTAAAGTTGTCAATTACATCCGGGAAGGTGCCGTAAACCACAGAGTGTTCAAGTTATTTTGTGAGGAGATGGGAAGTGAACATCAGGTGATTCTATTCCACATTGAAGTGCGATGGCTCTCCCGCGGAAAAATGCTGACATGTATTGCAGAGCTCGCTGATGAGAATATTTCTCCGAGAGTATCAGAGTGATTTTGCTGAAGATTTTGGGGGACAAAATTTTCATTCTCTCCCTCTCCTACCTGGCAGACATTTTTGGTCATCTGAATGATCTCAACTTGTCCATGCAAGGCATGTTTGCTAATAATATCGATTTTACAGAGAAAGTAGAAGCCTTTAAGAAGAAAATATCACTGTGGAAACGTTGAAGCAAGGGAGGAAATGTGGGAAGCTTTCTCATCCTGGATGAAAAACATGGAGACAAGACAATCCAGCCAATGCTTGTAGAAAATATTGTTGCTCACCTCTCACTCCTAGAGACCACTATGACACAATACTTTCCCATGGATTATTCATTTCCAGGATGGATACAGCAGCCCTTCTTGGCAGATATGGATGATGATGATAACCTAAAGGAGGACCTTATTGATCTGCAGGTGAACCAGGGTTGTCAAACAAAATTTTGCACACTACTGCTGTCAGGTTTCTGGTGTGATCAGCTAGTAGCATACCCTCGATTAGCAAAGGCAGCGCTGGAAATGATCATCCCATTTCCAACTACCTACCTCTGTGAAAAGGCTTTATGCACCATGCTCCAAATCAAAACAATTGCCTGGAACCGACTTCAAAATTATACAATCACTTGTTTCACTTTAAATTAACTTTAATACAATAATTAAGTTTAATACTTAATAAAAAGAGATAACCAGATAATGATACAAATATCTTTCACATTACTACAGGGCCAGTTACAAAACTTTACACAATGCCAACACTCATCTCAGCACCATACATTTGAGATCACTTTTGACTTCTTTCGTTACGTTTCAACACACAAATTACATTGGGTCACGGAATCACTTTGGAAAGGACACACTATAGGCCTGGGGTGCCTATACAAGACAGTTACTTCCAGAACATTCTAGGGCCGAGTTCTGGCAGCTTGGGGTCTGGCCTACAGGTGTAAGGACTGGCAAACATTGCTCTCTCTGACACGTACCAATGCAACCACGATGTGGCTCTTTCTCGGCTCTGCCCACCCTTTGTCCTCGAAATAAAAAAGAAAAAAAAATTATCTAATGCTGGGATTTTCGGGAATCTTCTAAAACACATTACACAATATAAGAATTGTGTATTTTCTCTCAAACATTACGCAATACCTCGTAAATATATATAAAAAAAAACTTTAAATAAGCCCTTGTTCACATCTCGCATGAATCACATTACACTCTCAAACATATTACATAAGACTTCGTAACAGAAAATGTGAAATAAAAAGTTAATTCTTAAAAAATAACTTAAATTTATATATACTAACTTGAATGAAGAATTTAATGAATTTATCGTTGAAAGTCTTACATAATTTACATAACAACCTTATATCTACACGAGAAGAACTCGTCTTAAGAGATGGCATAAAAAAACCATGAACACTATTGTATTTACTCTTAACTAGACCAGCTTCATAAGATTATCTACTCTGGGCCTTTGTCCATCGATTCAGCCTGAGATAAACAATCTGCAACCCCGTTATCTATACCTGATATATGCTTTTGCTTTACATTAATACAATACGGTTCCAAACATAATGACCATCTAGTTAACCTTTGATTATTATTTTACATCTTTTTCGCAAAAGTTAAAGGATTATGATCGGAATACACTGTAATCTCTTCATTTTGTAGTCGATTCCATAGAAAAAATCTTGTTCATTGCTACATTTAGCGCCAGCAGTTCCATTTCAACTGTAGAGTCCACTCGCTGCTTCTTCAGCTTCAACGACATAAAACAAACAGGGTGAAGAATTCCTTCCTTATCTTCTTGCAATGAGACAGCTCCAGTCCCTTTATTCAACGCATCCACTTTGATAAGCAATTTATCGGTTAAATATCGGTTTCCAAGTTAATATGGCCTCCTTCAGACTATTCCTTTTTCCTGATATCTCAATAACGTAGGTCCAGTCACTGCCCTTCTCAAATATCTGGAATGGTTCTTGGAATTTGTTGGCGAGGAGGAATTTCCTTTTTGATGAATAGACCAATACCGGATGTTCTACCACAAACTGTCTGTTTGTACTCTTCATACCAAACCATTTCTTAGCTTGTCCTTGACTCGGTTTCACGTCTTCTAAGGAAAATTTCCTTAACACGCCAATCCTTTTTCTCAAATTCTTGACATATTTTCCATCTGTTTCCTCTTGGTCCTTCCACTTTTCTGCTAACATTTTGATCGGTCTTCGTACTTCTCGTCTAAATACTGTTTCGTTCGGGCTACATCACATGCTTTCCTGATAAGGATTATGTACCTCAAATAACATGAATGTCTGATGTCCCATTCATTCTCCGTTTTGTTGCAGAACTTCGTCAACATACTTTTCAAAGATTGATAAAACCACTCAAATGCACTTAGGGTGTCCAGATGATAAGCAGTTGATAGCTGTTGTTTCACATCCAACAGTTTCATTACATCCTGAAATAATTTTGACGTGAAATCGTTCCTCGGTCACTTTGAGCGATCTTCGGAATATCAAACTTGGTAAAAAAGTCCAGTAAATTCTCGGCAATTATTTTGTGCTGATGTTCCTGGGACATCACATACAAGTCCACAGTCAGGGAATCCTACAATGTCATGGCATTGTTGGCTACTAGAGGATTCAAAAACCACTCGGAGCCCATTATCTGAGTTGCTCTGTTCAGTTTGTCGGCGTGCACATTCCACTTGCCTGGAATGAAGCGGGCTGATAGAGACACTGAGTTGCCTTCTTTTTATCTCAGCATCTCTACTGCTACTGCCTCATTTGTATATGTAAGCCAGTACTCTGGTGCTGTTGCTTATCAACACCACAGAGTGACTCGCCAGGAACTGCTAGAACTGCTGGAGGGCTAGTAGGGCTGCCTTCTTTTTTAAGAGATATATGTGCTGATACCTTTCAAACTCAGACCAGAGGCTGGAGGCTGTGGGGTACAGCATGTGTGCAACCCCCTCCCCACCCTTCTTTTGATGCATCTGAATAGAGCATTAATTCCTGGGGGAAAACAAGGAGGTCGACCCTTTGCAGAGGTTCTCGTCTACCATCCACCACTTGAGGTCTGTATGTTCCTCCAGTCTTATGGGGATTAGGATGTCCGGGGAATCGTTGGACTGATTCCACATGGACTTCAGCCATCACTGGAGAGATCAAATCCTGAGGTAACTGTTGGGCACTAGACAGGCCAGGGATCATAGGTGACCTGTGAGACTGAATAATTGCTGAGCTGGCAGTTTTTCTCGATTGAGGAAGGGTATTGCTACCTTGCTCAGCCTCTGTACCCTGTTGTCTGTTGGGAAGACTTTCTGTAGATCAGTGTCGATGATTATTCCTAGATATACCAGTTTTTTGAGAGGGAAGCAGGGATAAATTCTTGACGTTTACTACTATCCCCTGATCTTGGCAAAATGTAAGAAGCCTTTCTCATTGTTGAAAAGGGGTTGCCACTGGGTCTGCTAAGATTAATCAGTCATTCAGGTATTGTAGTAGATGGATGCCAATCCTGTGAGACCAAGAAGACTCTGGGGAAAACACTTTCTTGAAAACCTGAGGTGCTGTTGTAAGGCTGAAGTACAGCACCTTGAACTGGTATTGTTTATGGTCGAGAGTGATCCTTAGATACTTCCTTGAAGATGGATGGACTAGGATCTGAAAGTTTACATCCTTGAGATCCAGCGTGCACAGGAAGTTGTAATGTCTTACCACTTGTCTAATCGTGTCTGTTGTCTCCTTGCTGAACGGAGTTTGTCTGACTAACTTGTTCAGAGCTAGGAGGTCGATGACTGGTCTCCAGCCGCCAGATGCCTTTATCACAAGAAAGTGTCAACTGAAAAAGCCTGGGGAGCCTTCTAGGACCTCTTGGAAAGCCCTTCTTCAGCATTGTCTGGACATTGGCCTGAAGGGCCAGCTCTTCTGTGGAGGAGCTTCATGGCACTGGATCCAAAGTCAGTAGAGGTAGAGATTAAATGAATGAGTCCTGACACCCTAAAAGAATCAAAGAGGCTGTCTAGGGTTTGATCCTAAGCTGCAGCCACCTCTGCCAGCGGCATAACATGCATACCCCAACTGGTGGAAAAGTGGGAGGGCTGCTCGTCCTAGTGGGTGCGGACTCGGCCGCTCACTCTGCCTCCACTGGACGGATTAGAACCCTTCTGCTTCAAGGCTGGAAAGACCTTCTTCACCGTCTTACGAGGCGTTGTGGACGTAGTCATTGATGTCACTACCTATGACTGCTTCTTATGAGTCTAAGGAACCCGATAGGGCCAAGATGTGAGGACCCTATGAAGATGGGAGTCCTGGTTGGATTTCTTCCATTTCTCTGCCACTCTTTCGATGTCTTCTGAACTAAACAGGGAGGAACCATTGAGGGTAGAGTTCCTCAATATCGCCACTTCTGCCTGTGGGATCTGTCAGTGGAACCTTTCTATTTTCACGTGTCATCGCCAAAGGATCGTATTTGCCCACAAGTTTACTACATCATAGATGTGAGGATGCCAGATAACTGATAATCATTCAATCAATCACTACATCGTAGAAAAGAACGCAATGGTTCAAGTTCCCGATAATAGAAGATTTCCATCGATCTCCTCGTACACTCCTAGGACCAATCATTGGTCCTAACGAGGTGTCCCACAGACCCCAACCAAAGATCTAAGCACGAAGGAGGCTATCTTCTCTTGGTTTAGGATCTCTGACGCTGCGAAAGGGGTGGAGAGTCCGAAGAGTCTCTCAAAGAAACTCCGCTGGCCAGTGCCTCCATAGAGTGGTCAAGAGGCAAAACTGGGAATGGCTCGTTGGAGACCAAATATTACTTTCTCTGCTGCCCAATCGGCAGTGGGAGAATGTTAGAGGAGGAACCCACATGGAGGGAACTGGAGAAGCCAGTGATCTAGGTAAACGCCTATCTACGGGAACCTGTCAACCCCTTTGACCAGGGCAAAGCTGACCTGGCCTTGGGAGGTCTTGAGTCCCCAAGACATGATCAATGACTGTGTCCTTGCCTTCTTGAAGGGCCAAGTTGAATCAGACAACTCATTGATGGCTCCCATGCAGGCCAAGACATGCCAGAAGCCGTGAGTCTAGGACTTTCTGCCTTTAGGAGGTATACGTCTTCGTAGTCATATTCATCTTTCACCCACAAGCTCTCACCTGTAGGAGCCTGGGGTGGGTTGAATTCATTAGGCACAAAAGGTATCTCCCTACAGGATGGAAGATACTCCTCCAAAAAAGAGAAGGTCTGGAGGGTTTTTCCTTCCAGGAAGGAGGTTGTCCCTTACTTGATGACGGGACTACGGCCAGCTGGTCCGTCTTCTTAGAGACTGATCGTACTTCTGGGGAGATAATCTGTTAGAGTGATCTTTCTCGGACACTAAGAACCTCGACTCATCCATGGATGAAGGGTATCTCCCAGAAGAGAAGGAGGAAGAGGAGGATGTTTCATCCTCCTTTTCTTTTTTGTGGTCATTTGTACCTGTGAGAAATTCTGCTCCCCGCTTCCTCTTGAGGGGGTAGATGATCATCATAGATGATGGCGGCCTATTTCAGACTAACCCAATGGACTTCCGTCTGGGGCAAGACGGGGTTGGGGGAAGGTTTAGGCTCGGGGAAACTGACTTCTTCAGAGGAAAACTAGGCATGCTAGCTACAGTCTTCTCTGGAGGAAGTAACCACGTAACGACATGACGCACAGCCTTGAACTGGGCATTAAACTGAAAGGGTTTCTTCCCAGAAGAAGTGTCAACCAGAACCTTCTTTGAAAGTTCGGATGATTAAAAGTTTCTTCCAGGGGTTCACAGTCTAGAAACCTGAAAAGGAGGAGTGCTAAATCCCTTACTTGGTACAACTTTCACCATCATGGCTTCTAGATCAGGATTGGATAAGCATGATGCCTTCGAGGTGGAGGGTTGCTGGGTTCTCGATGAATCCCTCATCTAAGGGAATGGGACCTGGCGTCCACCATGTTGGAGGTCCTTTGAAAGGGGATGATCCCCAAAGGAACGAAAAGACTATCTCAGGAAGGGAGGCATTGATAAGACTTGAAACAAACAGAACTGGCCAGGAACTGATGGAATGAGTCTCCATAGGGCGTGAAGACTCAGGACTATACTTGTGTGCATGAGACACCTCTTGATGGAGCAGATATTACTGATGAGTGAGAGGTGACCTCTCATATGGAGGACGACAGGTTTTGTTTCTGCGGTGATCATGTGATGGTCGATTATCCTGGACTGGTGAAGAGTTTTTTGTAGTATGCTGCAAGGGATGATCTCTAGCTAGCGAGAACGGTTCCCACACAGGGAGAAGACGATCATGATATGGCGAGCGAAGATCCCAAGCTGACCTGAAAGGAGAGTGATGGTCACGAGCTGACTTGCAAGGGTTTAAAGGAAGAGAGTGATGATCACGTGTTGGAGAATGACGATCCACTGCTGGTGATCGGCGCTTGCGTTCCTTGAAACTACAAGGTGATAGTGAAGGTCTAAGAAAATGACAAGCTGGAAAATGATGAGGTGGCAAATACCAAAGTACTGGTAAACGCAAAGAAGCTGGCCAACGACCAGAAACTGGTGAACGACGAGGAGCTAGGCAACAACGAGTCGGAGAACGCCGACAATTCGATGAAAAACGAGGTGAATCACTGTAAACTAGCGAACGACGAGCAGTTGGCAAGTGACGAGCAACTAGAAAGTAACATAAGACTGGCAATCGCTGCAAGGCTGGCAAAGGACAAGTAGACGGCGAGTCCTGAGGGGATAGTGAGTGTCGAGCACGCACCAGATAGTGGAGAGATTGCTGGTGACAATATTGGGGTCGCAATTGACAAGATGAAGAGTGATGGTTACAAGCTGACAATTAAGAATCACAAGATGAAGAGTGAGGATCACGAGACCAAGTGACGGTCACAGGGAGACAAGGAACGAGCTGCTGGAGAGTGAAGAAATGCCTAAGGCGAATGTCCAGCAAGCAAGAAAGCAGATCGTTGGTCCTTGGAGGAATTGAAGAAACGTCTTCTGGCCAATAAAGAGGGGATCATCTGGAGGGACGGGGAGGATTACACTCCCTAGACAAAGAAGAGTGACGTTCCTTAGGGGAGGACGGTTAATGAAGAAAACAGTCAATCTAATAAAGAGAAAAAGCTCAAAAAAGGAATTAAGTCAGATATAGCAAGTCAAGTTTGGAGACGGAGATTGGCAATGCCTGCTCTTCACCGATCCAAAAGTAAATGTGGGAACACAAATCAGGTGTGCCGCTTGTGCGAGTTAGAGGGGTAATGGGCTACCCCCCAACCATTATGCCGCTAACTAGCGGGTGGGTGGTTAAAAGTCTCATGGCTTGTCTTCAAAATTTGCCGAAAGCAATATCCCTTTAAATAGCAAAGTGGTTGCATTTAGTGTCAGAACAAAAACTATTTTGAATCACCAAAGAAGAAACAAAAAACCT
>NC_090751.1:50933232-50943232 GCF_036898095.1 Palaemon carinicauda
CCCGTTTTTTCCTTATCCTTTAAAGAAATCCTACCCACTGAACCTTGTATCCTATCCCCTATACCCAGATCACGTGTGCCGTTTAGTCCTAGTCTTAACTAATTCTCCTTGTGACAGTGTTGATTACCATGTGTAACATTTAAATCCCTAAGCTTTGCATTTTCATTTAATTTGCTTAAAGGTTTTAACCACACGACTTCATCGTCTTCCCAGCCGGTAGAAGTAAGTGTGCTGTTAATAATTCAATTTATTTCCCCTTCCGGGGAATGTGATTGCTGTGGTGGAGTTTCATCCACGGCCCACCAAACTCCATCCGAAGCTCCTCGTGGCATAAATTAAAATATAATTAGCTGTTGTGTTCCCCTTTCTTTATTGATTTTTATTTAAATGTTATTGTAAATACATATATTTGTCAGTATTCCTTGTATTATTGCTGACTGGCGACCTACCATTATTATTTGTTTTGTTATGGCCCTTGAGTCCCTTAAGCAAGGCCGGACTCGAACCAGTGGCCCCTAACAATATTGGCGACCAAATGCCAGGATCCGCTAAGACAGTAATTTAAAATTAATTTTATCAAAGTCAAATTCCCCCCTTTTTTCTGTCTTTAGCGACTTCACGAACCTCATTTTCATTTCAAGTAAATTATATTATCACTGGAGTTGGAACCGTGGAAGAAAACAGCAAAAGCGAACCCTTTTGTTTTAAAAACCACGTGGTAGATTTTAGTCCTATTGTTTAGCGGGATAGCCAACCGTGTGAGAAGAATTTGTGTTTATTATCAAAGTGGTTAAAATTTTCCATTTATTAAATATATTGTGCATTACGTGAATGTGTTATTTTGTGTTTAAAAAAAAAAAAGGGAAGTGAAATTTACGGAATTTTAGGACCACAAACGTGGTAGACTAAAACACATGTTAATTTCCAGTGAGGCGTAATTTCTGTGTTGGTAACGGTAAGAACATGTGACATTATCTTATTTCGATTTTTTTTATAGTAAGGGTTTGTAACTTCATTTTATTACTTTTCGTGGGATATTATTTTATGTACATTTTTGAAAGAGATAAATTCTTCCATTTTATATATATATATATATATATATATATATATATATATATATATATATATATATATATATATATATATATATATATATATATATATATATATATATATATATATATATATATATATATATATATAGTGCAGTGAGTGAATGTTTAACTTTGTGTTAAAACTAAGAAGTTAAATTTATGAAATTTTAGGGAAAAACCGTGGTACACTAAAACACGTGTTAATTTCCAGCGAGACATAATTGTGTAGAGTAACGGTAAAAACACGTGGCATTCATTATTTAAATTTTTCTTTTGACAGTAAGGGTATGTAATTTCTTTTTGTTACTTTTCGTAGGACATTATTTTTATGTACATTTTTTAAAGGGATAATTTTCGTGAGATTGTGTAATATTGTTAACCTAAAGATAAAGGATTTATGATATCACATCCAATTTAATTTTTTTCAGTCGGGGTATAGGATCATTTAGATAAAATATTTGGGAGTGTAATTTCTTGAATTAATTGTTTGTTATTAAAGGGGAAGTATGTAAAGGGGTTGATTTTTTTAACGAAGCATTAAGCAATCTCAGTGACATTGTTTGTTTCATTTAATTTATTATACCCTAAGTATAAATACAAACTTCGCTTTAAAGTCACAGAGTTGCAAGTGGTGGTGTTGCAAGAACGCACCCACACATTTTTACAAATCCATTTTTTTCCTTATGACTGGCATAGGAGGGTCACACATCGTGGAGATTCCATTATTTTTTCCTTATAACTGGCATAGGAGGTTCACACATCGTGGAAATTCCATTTTTTTCCTTATGACTGGCATAGGAGGGTCACACATCGTGGAGATTCGAATTTTTTTTTCTTTATGACTGGCATAGGAGGGTCACACATCGTGGAGATTCCATTTTTTTCCTTAAGACTAGCATAGGAGAGTCACACATCGTGGAGATTCCATTTTATTTCCTTATGACTGGCATAGGAGGGTCACACATCGTGGAGATTCCATTTTTTTCCCCTTATGACTGGCATAGGAGGGTCACACGTCCTGGAGATTCCATTTTTTTTCCTTAAGCCTAGCATAGAGGGTCATCCATTGTTGTGATTCCATTCATTTATGACTAGCATAAAGGGTCATCCATTGTTGTGATTCCATTTATTTATGACTAGCATAGAAGGTCATCTATTGTTGTGATTTCATTTATTTATGAATAGCATAGAGGATCATTCATTGTTGTGCTTCCATTTTTATATGACTAGCATAGAGAGTCATTCATTGTTGTGATTCCATTCATTTATGACTAGCATAGAGGGTCATCCATTGTTGTGATTCCATTTATTTATGACTAGCATAGAAGGTCATCTATTGTTGTGATTTCATTTATTTATGACTAGCATAGAGGATCATTCATTGTTGTGCTTCCATTTTTATATGACTAGCATAGAGAGTCATTCATTGTTGTGATTCCATTCATTTATGACTAGCATAGAGGGTCATCCATTGTTGTGATTCCATTCATTTATGACTAGCATAGAGGGTCATCCATTGTTGTGATTCTATTTATTTTTAGACTAGCATAGAGATTCATCCATTGTTGTGATTCCATCTTTTTTAGACTAGCATAGAGATTCACCCATTGTTGTGATTCCAATTTTTAAGACTAGCATAGAGATTCACACATTGTTGTGATTCCCCTTTTTTTTAGGACTAGCATAGAGATTCACTCATTGTTGTGATTCCATTTCTTTTTATGACTAGTATAAAGGTTCACCCATAGTTGTGATTCCATTTTTCCCTGACTAGCCCAGAGGGTCACCTACTATATAGTTGTGATTCCATTTTTTATTGTGTAGTACAGTTGTCATATATATATCATTACTTCTTTGGACGCATTACAATCAGACAGCCTAAGCCAACCCATTGTTGTGGCCCTGGTTTTCAAGTTAGGCTCCTGTTCAATTACTTGCAAGGCTTGCTATTTGGTGATAATTCTTTCTCGAGAGGCATTTCTTTACAGCCATTGTGCATTTTGCCCAGCTCCATCTTCATCCTTCCTTCCACGAGACTCTTGCGTAAGGCTAGAGCGTCTTTCCCTTCCGTGTAAAATTCTTGCACGGTCAACATCGTACCTTGTCCTGTTGAGTTTATTCTTGTCGCTGTCTCTACAAGAAATTAGCAAAATGACTGCTGCTGAGATCAGTGCATTTGTGGATTTGGCAGAACGACAAGGCTATGAGGGAGAAGCATTGCGAAGGTATGTGTGGGAGCTCATGAATGAGGACAAAGCTCGGAGAAGAACAGAGCAAGAAAGGATGTGGTATGAAAGAGAGAGAGTGCATGAATTAAGAATGCAGGAGATGGGCTCCCGATTGGCACAACTCAATCACTTGCCACCTCAACCCAATGTTGCCAAAGTCTAGCAGGACAATCACAGGAGGATCCACTTCATTGAAGGGTTCACCAAGGAACTCCCTACAGTGGAACTGAGGGTGACCACGTCCCAGCTCAACAAGAAGTGCGGACTGGGGGCAGGGAGTGATCTCGCACATGAGGGCTACAACTCAAGCTTGGGTCAAAAGCCCGTGGAGGGTGTACAGCGATTGCCCCTCAGGTGCATGAAGACTGCCAAGCCGGAACCTAAAACTGTGAAGACGCAACCTGCAGGGGAAGACGACTGGCTAGGTACCATTGACCTGGGTGAGGTAGCTTGGCTAAGGGAGGAGGCCCAAGAGTCTCCCCCTTCCAGCAATGAGTTTAAGCCCCGTACCTGAAAGTGCTCCCCAGCTAAAGCAATGATGCTTTCCACCCTACCAGAGGTCTCAGAGGAGGACCAAGAGACCATCAGGAGCCAGGCACAGCTCAGCAGATTCCAGCTGATGGGTGAGATGGTGATAAACCACAGGGCACCCACCTACTTGAGCGAGGTGGAAATAAATAACCCCTCTAAGGCTGAGTTCCTGCTAAGGGATGAGGTGCCACTTAAGATCACCCGAGGTTCTCACGATCCTGTTAAGGTCTTGTGCCGGCAAGTAGTTGTCCCCTGTAATCTCCGCTTGTCGATGCTAGGCGTGGCCCATGAGAGACTGGGAGGACACTTTGGGGTAACATGTCCTACCCAGCTGATCCAGCATCAATTCTGGCTGGGCTTGCATGAGACTGTTAAGACTTACTTAACATCCTGCCATCCTTTGCCCAGTCTCCGGTAACTATAAGCAAATAGTACCGAGGGCCTCGCTCCAACTCATCCCATCCCTTAGTGTCACAGAACTGACACAATTCTTTTATTGGTATGGCTTCCTAGCCACATTTCAGAAGGACGAAGCTTCCCACTTCATGGCAGAGGAGTCACGACCTCTGACCATACTCATAATTCATTTTTGGCTTCACCAGGTTCAAGCAGGAATTCCCAATTGTCGGGTTTACTTGAATTTCTTCCAGACATGGGATAAAATCCAAACTCAAGAGAATGAGCTCTCAGGCATGGGCTCATCTCTTGAGCATCTTGGATCCTATTGTGCGGACCAAGAGTTCCCACTGAGATTCCTAAAGGACCATAATCCTCTAACCTACTTGACTGAGCTACGAAATGGGAGTAAAGGGCTAATGAGGTGGGGCATAGACCTCCAGAACTACAACTGGAAAGTCAAGCGCCTAAAGAACTCAGGTGAGAGAGATGTGTTCTCCCGGCATTAGTGCCCAATGCACAGCGCCATGACCATAACGTAGCCATAGTCAGTAGGTTAATTTAGGTTGTATGGAAAAATTTTAATTGGCCTAGGTGTCTCCCCAGGTAGATAAACTTGAGGAGCCATCTTGGCATCATTATTTGCATTTAATTTATTTCTGTGTATTTATTTTATCTATATATCAATTTGCTTTAATTTTATGCCTACCACTGCACTAGGTCACTTAACTTTGACTATTATTGCATTTTTCCCATTTGTTTTATTTTATCTTTTGCCTGTAAGTCAATTTATTTTCATTTTCATGTGTCCCACTGCACTAGGTCACTTAACTTTAACCATTTTTGCATTTTAATTTTCAATTTTGCATTTTCTAATTTTTCAGCTGCTGCCTCACAGCCAGCATACTTATTTCTACATGGCACTTAAAGTTAATTTACTATCAAATTAAAGTAAAATTATGACTCTAGTTGCAGTTTAAGTATTAATGCCTTATCGTGGTGAGACTCACTGTGGGAGGAGTCATTTAGGCTAGTGGCTTCAGACCTTGCTTGCAGAGCTCTTGTCCTGTTTTAGGACAAAATCTCTGCTAAAATTGGGGGCTGTTAGTAATGGCGGTCATTTCGCCACCTCTACCAAACAAAGACCCCACCAGCAAGGACTTCGTCGGCCGGCCACGAGTTTTGAGACCCTACCCAGAGTCTCACCCCCCCCTCCCCCAACCATCCTATACCAGTCTACTCCCCTTTGAGGTGTAATTTTTCAGCCATCTTTACTTATCCCACGGTGATGTCAAGATCCCAGGAGATAAAGGAGGCCTATTGATGGGGGTGTAGGGACACGTGACAAGGCCTGACCAATGGGCCAATTCCCCCCCCCCACCACTTGGGGGCAAAAAGGGAGCTGAGTCAGCCTAGGAGTGGCTGGGGATCCTTCTTCTTATCTCAACCTCCATGAGATAACATCTCTTCTTCACTCAACCTCCTTGAGGGATACATCTCCTCTCTTCACCCTCAAGACATCAGGGAGGCAGAAGCCCTGTCTAGATATCCTCCATACGGGAGGGACCAGAGTACTTTTACTAAAGGTAAGGTATCTGATTTTGAGATTCTCAATATCCTTACTCAACCTCCCATCCCTTCCTTATCACATCCCATTTTTTCCTTATCCTTTAAAGAAATCCTACTCAATGAACCTTGTATCCTATCCCCTATACCCAGACCACGCGTGCCATTTAGTCCTAGTCTTAACTAATTCACCCTGTGACAGTGTTGATTACCATGTGTAACATTTAAATCCCTAAGCTTTGCATTTTCATTTAATTTGCTTAAAGGTTTTAACCACACGACTTCGTGTTTCCAGCCGGTAGAAATAAGTGTGCTGTTAATAATTCAATTTATTTCCCCTTCCGGGGAACGTGATTGCTGTGCTGGAGTTTCATCCACGGCCCACCAAACTTCATCCGAAGCTCCTCGTGGCATAAATTAAAATATAATTAGCTGTTGTGCTCCCCTCTCTTTTATTGATTTTTATTCAAATGTTATTGTAAATACATATATTTGTCAGTATTCCTTGTATTATTGCTGACTGGCGACCTACCATTGTTATTTGTTTTGTTATGGCCCCTGAGACCCTTAAGCAAAGCCGAACTCGAACCAGTGGCTTGTAACAATATATATAAATATAAATATATATATATATATATATATATATATATATATATATATATATATAATGTATATATATACATATGTATATATATATGCAAATATGTATTATATATATATATATATATATATATATATAAATATATATATATATATATATATATATATATATATATATTTATATTATATATATGTATATATATATATATATATATATATATATATATATATATATTTATATATTTATATATATATGTAGCCTATATATATGTATATATGTATATATATATATATATATATATATATATATATATATATATATATATATATATATATATATATATATGGATGTATATATATTATGTTATATATGTATATATATATATATATATACATATATATATATATATATATATATATATATATACATATTATGTCTTATATATATATGTATATATATATATATATATATATATATATATATATATATATATATATATACATATATAATTTCCTTTCTCCTATATTTTTATATCATGCAATCCTTTCAAATTTCTGAACTTCCCGAACATGATAAATATCGTTTTACAATTACCTACTCATAATATATCTTAATTATTATTATTATTATTATTATTATTATTATTATTATTAATATCATTATCATTATTATTATTATTATTATTATTTTCGTTACTAGCCCAGCTAAAATCATGGTTGGAAACAATATACTATAAGCCCAAGGATTCCAACAGAAAAAGTAGTAAATATGTAAGTAATTAATAAAAAAAGATTATTAAATCTATCAGGATCAATAATGCCTTAAAATAGATCAATCATATTAGAATAATAAAACAAGTCTTATCTAAGCCTGTTCAACAGAACACTTTCACAAAATACACGAAATTCTGACGTTTTACCGATTCAATTTAGTCAGAGCTGGAATAAAACTTGTATAATATTGTTTAGTATTATGCCGTTTGATGGAGAAGGCATGCCTGTTGGAATCAACTGCCTACCTACTACTGCATACATACTGTTAATATTTATGAAAACCTGAATTCATTGCTGATCTGAATTCTAAATAACTAAAATACATACATAAAGAACTAATCTCATGACGGTGCTAGAGATTAATATTTGGATCTGACATAAGGAATTCCAAAGCCCGCAAGTTTCTATCCAACAAATTAATACGAGAATAAGCAGCTGAAGACCAGACAGAACTATATTGGAAATAAGATAGAACATTTCCTAATGATAGGCTTATTACCAAATATGTTAAATGATTCTTAATAAGCCATTCTTGTTACGAAATAGAAGAAGAAACAGACCAAAAGCGCTTTTCAAAAGTAAATTTATAATCCAGAATCCTACCTAGAACTTTTAATGAGTTCTAACATCGGCAATGCAAAGCTATGGATGTTGAGGAATCACTGTTTTCGACCTACTTTCAATCATGCGTTGATTTTTTTTTAGGGTTAGACTTCATGCCACATCATTTGCACCATACACTCATTTTAGCTATATCTCTATGAAGTGATCAAGCAACCTTTCAGGAGATGTGATTCATGTAAAGAGAGCAGCATGAATGGCATATACAACGAGCTTCATTTTTAGGTCATTCATATATAACATGAAATGTAATGGGCAAAGAGCATTAACCTGAGGAACACCAGATATATTCCAATAGTCACAAATGTACATATCAACAACTACTCTCTGCATTCTACTGTAGTAGGTAAAAATTCAATTGATATGTTCAGAAAGAAACAACCTGCCCGTCCCCATTCGCATTTGCATGAGTTTGAAAACAATGACGTCATGATTAAAATGTTCAAAGGCAGTTGTAAAATCAAAGACAATCAAATAAACTTTCAGACCAAATCAAGAGATTTCTGCACAACACTGAAAATTGTGAGGAGAGCATCTCATGATCCAAGACTTTTGCCAAAGGCGAACAAAAGTAGAGAAAAGCTGATTGCCCTCAGCATAGGCTACCTATTTAAATGTCATGCTTAAAGACGGCCAAAATTTTCGATAATGTTCAAGGTATGGAAATTAGGCGGTAACGAGACGAATGGAGCTACCACAAGCATATAAAGGCAATGGAGTTACATTATCAATTTTCCAAAACGTACACAAATAACCATTACTTGCTAAATTGTGAGAAAAATGGGAAAATTTTGACCTAAAAATTAGCTGTCTTCATTGAAAAGAAAAAAAGGAAAAATACCATTTGGGTCTACTTCGCCATAATCATAAAGGTCCAGTGCGAGTATTTTGATTTCTCTGTAAAGATAAACTATTCATTTTAGCCTTATGGAAGCAAGCATATATAAGTTCGTGTTTCTCATTACTTTGCTTATTATCAAACATATCAGCCAAACAGGTTGCCTTTTTCTTTGGACAGCGAGTGACAGAGCCATCTGGTTTAAGTAGAGGAGGAACTGTCAAGTCTATACAGAAGATTGCAGACTTGATGGTAGAATATATTTATACTTCTGGGTTATTCCAGAAAAAAAGTTTCTTTTATGGTCAAATTGTAATCCTTATCAGTTAAAGCATAAATTATCTGAGCGTCAGTTCTTAGCCGAGTATAATTATCTTGAGTCAAATCTGATCTACTACTTTCCCATAGATGATAGGCCTCCTGGCTCTGCAAATAAGAGCTGTCATTCTAAATTCAACGCAGGAGTGTCCTTTACTCGGTATTTTTTTTTTCTAAGGGGGGGGGGGGGGCTACATCTATGAATTCCGTTAACCAGATTCTATGACAAGAGATGGCGTTTAATTCTTATTCCTCTTACCTTCCAACCTTGATTTATTTAGAGGCCATTATTTAGATGCCAAGGTATTTTGAAATACAGTCAATAAACCTTAGCTTTTACTACCTTAAACATTCTATTTATGTTTTCTCTTACAGCAAAGACTTTCGTATTCTTTCTCTTCCCTTCCTTTTCCCGTCATTTTAGCACAGACATTTACAAAGCATATCATTTTGCTTAATTTCACAGACATATCTTGTATTCATAAACCCAATCGATTAAAGCAAAATAATATATTGCCGTCACAGAACAGCTTTAAAATCGGGAAATTCGTAAGCGCTACATTTTCCGTAAGTCATTTGACCTGTATTCCCGCCTATGAGTTATAATCGTGGCCAGTGTAGATGCGTTCATCTTAGGAAGTTAGAAATTAGCAAAGAAAAAATAATTTTATAGAATCTGGGAAAGCGTACACTTGAGCATAGTTTAACGGCCACATTTAATAGGAGCGATGTATTCCTATTGGTATTGTATTATTCTTTTTACACCCTTTTCACGAAAAACGTAAAATGTGATGTGGAAAAGAAAATAAAAAGACTTCTATTGTAATAGGATAAGAACTTAGTTAAGAACAAAATGAGATCAGCACCATGATAGAATTTCTTAATACTCATAAATACAGGTCCCTTCAAGATACTCTACGACATTTTTCCAATGGACATACTCCTAGTATTGTCGAATTCTAGAATCTGCAATACGTCTAAGCTTTTTTTTTTTTATCTTATAAATGTTTAATATTTCGATTTTTTCTTCGTGG
>NC_090751.1:50953232-50968232 GCF_036898095.1 Palaemon carinicauda
TCCACTGCTGTCAAATAGTTGGTCTATGAGTGACAATGAATAATTGATGGAAACACAAATCAAATTAAACTTTTGATAGTCAATACACATTCTGAAAGATGTCGAGTTTTTTTTTTTTTCTTTCCACGAGCAAGCATGGAGAACTGTAAGGGCTAGAGCTTTGTTTAGCTAATCAGGTTTTGTAACGAATAGTCAATTTCTCTCATGACATCTCGGTGATACGGCGACTGTCGGTAGGCACGTTGTTTAAATGGTCTTTCCGTGGTCTTAAGTTGTATCTTATGCCTTGTCAAGCTGGTTTGTTTTAGGCTGTCTGAGAAAATTCCAGGGAAACTTTTAATCAATCAGCTTAATTGCTCTTGCTGCTTCTTGTTCAAATGCGTTATTTTCTCTTCTAAGTTCCCAAGGTTGGACGAATTATTCACTTTGCTGACAGTTCCTACCTCATATTCGTCTTCGTCTTCCATTTATGGACTGGTTTTGCGCCATACACACCTGTGAATCTTCAGTCTCGTTTTCGCTTAAGTATAGTTTCAATAAGTTATCGTGTACCTTCTTTTGGCATTTCCTTCTTCCTGGTGTTTCCATAACGTAGGTCCGGTTCACTGTTCTTCTCCCGAAATCCGAAATGGTGCTTGGAACTTGTTAGTGAGAGGAGAAATCTCCCTATTGGTAAGAAAATCAACGCCTATTGTCCTACCGCAAACTGTCTGTTCTTCTTATCAAACCTTTTTTCATTTTTCCTTGGCTTGTTTTCAAGTTTTTTGAAAGAAACCTTTCTTATCTCACCGATCATTCTCCTCAAGGCCTTGATATATTCTCCCTCCCTTTTCCTCTTGATCTTTCCATTTTTCTGCCAATATTTTAATCGGTCGTCTTACTTCTCGTCCAAACAGCATTTCATTCGGGCTACATCCCATGCTTTCTTGAGAAGCATTGCGTACCTCAAATAACATAAAAGGTAGTCTGATGTCCCATTCATATCCTCTATATTGCAATACTTTGTTAAAATACTCTTTAAGGATTGATTAAACCTATATAATGCACCCTGGTTCTTTGGGTGATAGGCAATAGACAGTTGTTGTCTCACATCCAACACTTTCATCATATTCTGAAACAATTTTGACCTCAAATTTGTTCCTCAGTCACTCTGAACGATTTCTGGAATACAAAACTTGGTAAAAAAGTCTAGTAACTTCTCGGCAATTACTTTGGCACTGATGTTCCTGATGGGTGTGGCATCTTCGTATCTTGTCACTGGACACATCAAAGTTAACATATACTCGTGGCTTTTCTTTGTTCTCAGTAATGGTCCTACAATGTAGATCATTGCATTGCCGAAGGGTTCTCGTCATACTTCAGTCTGGTTTAAGGGAGCCTTCCTGATGTACTCGTTAGGCTTTCCAGCCATCTAACAAATGTGGCATGCATGGTAAAACTGGCCCACATCCTTATGCATGCAAGGCCAGAAAAAATGTTTCATAATCCTGTCCATCTTATTTCTTATTCCTGTGTGTCCCATCTCGAGTGCTACAGCGATCACCTGCCCTCTCAGCGATGAGGGAATCATTATCTGACGGTATATGTCCCATTTAGCATTCCAGGGATATCGGCGGGTCTGTGCTTTCTCATAAGCAATCCATCCTTGAGGTAATAACAGGTGGGAGTCTGCTGCACCTCCGTCTCATCCACCACATGGTACACTAATTCCGGTAACGTCTCATCCATCCATTGCAATCCTATCAGCCTTTTTCAACTCATTTGTCCTTCTTTTAAAGTGAAGTTCTCTATTTCTTCCAACTCCATTGCTCCTTTGTCTTCATCTTCATTCGTCTGTCATTCCTCTTCTTTCGGGCTCTTTCAGGAGCTCTCTTGGGAAACAGGTTCCTCTGTAAACAAATATTTCAAGTTTCTCATTCCTTCGGTTTCTCTGTCTTCTTCTGCAGCCACTTTTTTCATCATACTCATAATCGTCACACAACTAGGAAATAGATACGGGTAGTCCTTCTCGAATTCAGTCGTAGGACTTTATTTCAGTGGTTTCTCTGTTACAATGGGACAAGGCACAAACAGTGCTCCACCAACCTCATTTCCCAGTAGGATTTTTATTCTTCCGACAGCGAATGAATCCTTTACCACAAAATCAAAATGACTTGTCACCAACTCCCATGACTGTTTCCAATGGAAACTTCCTTCAAAATGACAGAATCCCCTGTGAGAGACTGTTCCACCATCAGGTGTATGCCTAGCATCGCCACACTATAATTACATCCTGAGCGGTTGACACACTTTCATAAATATATGGTTTAAAATCATTCGCGTTTTTTAGGTTGTCCTGTTTGTCGTGTAAACGTTAACTGGTTTATTTTTCTCGTCGACCTTACCCATTTGATGCTTCACCTTCGTGGAGTTGAATTAACCTTAACCACTTGGGCAACTGCATTCCTTACTGGTATGCCTTTTTTGCCAAACTTATAAAGGACAATATTCATCTTCTGCACGTCTTTCACAACACGTGAAAGAGGATGATTCAACAATGGTTGTTGTAATTCTATCACATTCTGCATGGAATAGTACCAGTGGTACTACAGCTGTAACTATAGAATTTGTTTCCATAGTTATTACTGAGCTGGTTTTCATGCTTCAGTGAATACTTGATACTTATTCGGAACGACGGTTGAAACTTCATACCCGAGGAGGTTTTACAACTAACTATATTATAATCTTCAATCAGCAAAGAGGCTCTATCAAGTTTTTTCACCCCTCTCTCTCTCTCTCTCTCTCTCTCTCTCTCTCTCTCTCTCTCTCTCTCTCTCTCTCTCTCAAGTGAGTTGGAATGTGTTCAGGAATTCCTCATGAATATCTTTTCAGCACTATCACTTCTTCTTAATCAGCCATCTGTCTCCCTTTGGCAGCCTCTATCCATCTCTTAAAACATTGTCGTACATTATAATCGTTATCCAGGAAAGTCTTTTTCCCGTCCTTCTGCTAAATTCGGAATCTCACATTATAATATTCAGGGGTCATCTGATATACTTGCAGCACACTCCTCTTATTTTCTTGATACTCCATCCAGTGATCCTGAGACAAGGCAAGATATGCACTCTGTTCTTTTTCAATATTGACACTTAGCTATAACACAGGCTATTTATTTTCTGGCTATTCCATCATCGACACCACTGTTTGAAAATGATCGAAGAACTCGTCAGAAGCTTTTTTCGTGAGTTTCGGGATCACCCACTGCGTCTTCGCCGCATCAAACACAGGATTTTGCATAGCAGGGGTCGTACTTGTCTGAGTTTGTGATGACCTTGCACGGCCATTCAACAGTTTCAATTCCCTAGCATGTCTTGCAATTTTTCTTCTCTCTTTTTATCTTCCCATCTTGCCATCTCTCTCTCTCTCTCTCTCTCTCTCTCTCTCTCTCTCTCTCTCTCTCTCTCTCTCTCTCTCTCTTCCCGTCTTGCAGCTTTGCTTGCCTCTTTTCTCTCTTTCTTCCCGACTTGCAATTTCTCAGGACTCTTCTTTCTCTTTTTATTCCTGTCTTACACTTTCTCTTGCTTCGAATTCCCTTACACGTCTTCCAATTTCTCTTGCCTCTTCTCTATCCCTTTCTTCCATTTCCTTTGCATGTCCTGCAATTTCTCTTGCCTCTTCTCTCTCTGTTTCTTCCATTTCCCTTACATGTCTTGTAATTTCTCTTACCTCTTCTTTCTCTCTTTCTTCCCGTTCTGCCATCATCTCCACTTAGTCCAATTCTCTTCAGCTGGAATTTGTCTAATCTCAGCCTCTATATTCATTTCTGCTTTCATTTCTTCAGTTTTGGGTCATCTGATACTTGCTTCTCTACGATTTTTGCTTTAGCCTTTTCCAAAAGGTCGCAAGCTGCTGCAATTTCCCCTTCTGGCAACGTTCATGAATTTATAAACGCTTTTAAGGCTAGACACTTTATTTGGGCTTGAATCATTCCACCAGTTGCATGGCCGCCACATGTCATTAAAATAGCGGGCCACTGAGCTTTAGTTACATTAGCTTCTGAAAATTCCTGAACAATTGGGTTTTTCAAAAACTCCTGTACATTCAACTGTGCCATCTTGTATCTTACAAAAAAAATTATACCTCTCCAAAACAATATATACTAACAGTACACGGAATCCTATAAAAACTAAACTGGTCATACCTTTAATCAAATCACAGCCCTGCTATCACCAAGATTTAAAACAGACTTGCTCGATCCCGGATCTGGCCACCAAAAAAATATATTTTATATGTATATTTACGAGCTCCCAAATCCCCTGCTTTATATTACATAATCTAATACACAAACAATATCTCCGAACTCTGAGAATAATATGCAAATCCCAGACGGTAATGTATATACGAACAGTGAATATCTAAAGGGCTCGTTATGTTACACTCAAAACCTAACTGGGTGATTTTTTTTTACTTTTAACAGGAACTATTCTTAAATCCACCTCTTACTTCAGTTCATAGTCAGGGGATACAAGCAAGTACTAAGATAATTATTCGTGATTGAAATAATACACAATTTACAAAAATATATATATTCTACAAATATAACAACTTAACAGTAATACCAAAAATAAATCACTCGAAATTTAAATTTGACCTGAACATCAGTCTAACACAAAAATGACACTTCAAAATATTAGACAATCACTTGTTTAACTAGAAATTAATTTATGAAAATTTTTAATTTTGACAGTTAATGAAAAAAGTTGACGCTTTAACAATATCGAAAATAAATCAAATTTACACTTACACATACGTAACTGTTACTCTTACATGCTTAGGACACACAAGGTTACCGAATAGTTAAACGGGAACAAATACACTCCACAAAAAAAAAAAAAAAAAAAAAAATACATATATAATGTGCTTATATTAAATCACAATAATTTCATCAATGTTTGAACAAGACTATGCACGGTATACGTCGGAGAGAAGTCACTATTCTCGTTTCAGAGGGAATACTTTTAAATAATGAGGAAATTCTTTTAAATAATGTAAATTCACATATACGGAACTGAATGAAAATAAAACTAAATGAGTGACGATAGTCTGATGTAATTGCATATATTCACTTAATCCTACATGAGTCGAACTCACCTTACGAGCTACCTATACATCTCTAATATACACAAATGAAATGCGTGAATAGAATAATCTACTCTCATGTTAGACCTTTTTTCTATATATATATATATATATATATATATATATATATATATATATATATATATATATATATATATATATATGTATGTATATATATAACGGATTTTGAGCAAGGCGAAAAATCTATTTTTGGGTGAGATGGCCATGTTGTCCTGATGGAAGTTCCTTAAAGTAGCTTCCTAAGGGATATACAGTATGTACTAGAGTGATATTCCCAGAGGTATCAAGAATTCTAACTCCTGGCGCGAATATCCTTAAAATTTCTACAAAGAATATCGCATAATATCAGCGGACGCATTCTTGACACGCCTCCATAGCAATCTGCACCCCAAACAGCGTTTTGGCTTCGAGGAGGATGTGGCAAAAGGAAGCCGTCCAAAGGCTCTCCCCGCTCTCGTAATACTATTGGGAATACAACAGCGCCATTCCCACGACGGCGGACTTTCCATGTAGCATTGAGCGTGGTGTTATAGATACAGTACCACGGGAGGGATACTGTGAAGATCTTTCCTTTTAGAAGAGATGGGTGGGTCCCTCAGGACGACATGGCCATCTCACCCAAAAATAGATTTTTCGCTTCGCTCAAAATCCGTTTTTTGGGCTCAAGCCATGTCGTTGTGATGGAAGCATACCAGAGCATTAGTGTATCTGAGGATTTTTAATCAGTGCCTTAACCTTATAGCAACCTTTTCTATGGTCATGAGGACCACATGAGACAAGGGACATTACCGTTATTCGTCACCATCACTAATCATAACCAATGTTAGTGCTTCCTGCCTCCTACAGGGAAGAGTCATTCTAGACAGTAGAAAAGGGAACTTGAGGTTAACATACATAGTATGACCAAACATAAGTACACACTGAATATACAAATATTCTCATAGTTGTATATTTGCTAAAATAACATCAGTGTCTCTTATATCTATTATTTGATGCATGCAAATATATGAGGGATACTTACTTTGGTAAGTTGAAGAACTCTGGCATGTATACATACAATTGTCTGGCGAAGGTGGACGCATTATATTCTAATAGACATTTACTACTAATAAATGACTAAAAGATGTTCAGTAAAACGAATGTAGTATGACAATGGGATTATACCTGTAACAAGTACAGGGACAATATTTCCTTCTTGAAGGAAGAAATGATGAGTGCCACTCTCAGACTGAAGAAAACTATAAAACAATTTCCCTTCATAATTCCTGTACTGGTTACTTCTATCTGCACTGTGTACTTCGTACACCGGCACTAGTGCTATCTGTATAATTCCACACCTGGGATTTTGAACAGAGTCAGTGTTATCATGGTAACACTTAATTAAAAGAAGTCACACCTAAGAAGGGTGACCTCTTCTCCCTATAATTGACAGTCCCAGTTAATTAGCTGTTCATCGTAGAATTAGACGGCAGGTTAAATATTCTACCTGGCGTCACCACATATTGCTTCAGATCATGGATTTGTCTAGCATAGTGTATGTAGAACATTTTGGATGATTCTCATCCGTTACATGTGCGAGGACATGTGAGGTCCCAAACCAAAAACTGTTTACCACAGTAATTAAGGGGCAGGTTTTAATACACTACCTGCTGCCACTACGAAGTGTTTCAGTTCATGCACTTGTTTTGCATAGTGTTTGTAAAACACTCTGGAAGATTTCCATCCAGTGTATGAACGAAGGCGCTCAAAGTCCATATACTGAAAGAAGTTCAGTGATGAAGCAATCTTTCTCGGATCATGACCTGAGGGAGTACTGTCCGGATCCTCTCTACGAACAAAGTAGGTGAACTTCGCCCTTAGTTGTTTTAGGGATAAATTTGATCCAGAAGTTTCTCCTTTAAAGAGCTGTCCTCCCCTGAAGTCTGAAGTTCTACGAAGATAGACCTTTAGACACTCTACAGGACATAGAAAGACATCTTTCTTCAAAGGGCAGATTCTCCAGGGACCCCACCTCTTAGTGGGTAGCTCGTTTTTAGCGAGAAAGGATGGATCAGGAAATAGATTCAGTTCTCCCACTTCCGTGAACTGAATGTGACCCTCATCTCTGGATAGGGCCACTATTTCACTAACTCTAGCCCCGGAGGTGATAGCGAACAGAAAAATAACCTTTTGGGTTAGATCCTTAACAGAACAATATTCATTGTTCACAGATGAGGCATAATGTAAGTCCTTGTCCAAAGACCAAGAGATGGGCTTTGGTGGTACCGCAGGCTTAAGCCTAGCACATGGCTTCGGAATCTTATTAAAGATTTCATTCGCCAGATGCACTTGAAAGGCATATAGGAGAGGCCTAGTCAAGGTTGACTTGCACGTATTTATCGCATTGGCCACCAGACTTTGGCTATGAAGGTGGACAAAGAAGGACAGACAGAAGTTCATTGAAATTTCTTTCGGTCCTTTTGCTTTGACAAACGCAACCCACTTTTTTCCAGGAAGACTCATATTGTCTTCTAGTTGACTTGGCCTTGTATTCTTCTAAAAATTCTATATTGCCTTTTGAGATCCCAAACCTTTTTCTAACCGCTAGAGCGAGAAAATCATGAAATGAAGGGTTTGGGTTCTCTGTGATAAAACGAAGGCAGTTAATTTCTGAATCTTCGGAAATATACCTAGGGTCAGAGCTAGGACCAGCCTCATCTAGTCCATCAGCCCCACTAGAGGATCCTCGTATGGGGCTATATAGCGAGGTAGTTTCTTGAAGACGCTCGTGATGAAGAGGTCGATTTGCAGTTCAGGGACTTGTTCCCATCTGGGAGGGAATATGTCTGCGCCCATGGACCATTCCAACTCTATCGGTTTGTATCAAAATAGAGTATCCACCATCACATCGTGGATCAGTTGTAAATGAACTGCTGGTAGGTGCCGTCCCTTTAAGAGAGGGGTGGGTAACTTCACCAAGACTGAATGAGACGTTTGAATGTGACGTCTTATTATCGCTTCGGTGTCCCATATCAGTCCTAGGGAGCCTGATCTGTGTGGAGGGGGCTTCTCCACCCATGAAAGGACCAGCAGAGTCTTGGGACTTTAGTGCTTTAATTTCTGTTAGAGAAGCGATTAAAGAGGGACCGATCTCAGTCTTTTTTTTATCTCTTCAGACGTTTGATGCGTGTTTTCTCCAAGCTCTTAATGCATCTTTCCGGTGTGCCCTTAGCACCAGGTCTGTCACTAAAGCGAACTGGGAAAAGTTTAGTGCTTTTTCCTGTTGGCGTTTTGGTATTCTGACTGAATACCTGAGTCTCTTGACAGACCTCACGAGCTCCTTTTATATTTCCAAAGGAGAGGAGAGTTGATGTGACTGAGGGCTTCGATGGTTTTTTAAACATCGAAACCCCTGAGCTGGAGAAAGTCGAGAATTCTAGAAGCCTATCTTGCATCCATGATGTCCCAGGAACCGGGTCATCTCTTTGAATGCACATTGGCCGGACACTTCGGGTGCTGCCCGCTCCAGCCTCTTGATCAGGTATATTAATACCTGAACTATTTCTAGGCTTGAGTTTGACGTGACTAAGTTCGTCAATCCTTTGAAGATACTTAGAACTGTAAGTCCAACACGTATCTTCCTTAGGATGAATGCTACTCTCTGTAACATGAATTCTAGATAGGAGGAAGGGGGGTGGTTGACTGGAAGGTTCCAAAGGACACCTTTCAGGTCTGACAAGACTACGAACACCCTTAATTGGAACAAGGTCCATATGTTCAGAAGGATTAACATTCAGAACTTGCTGTTTTTTATGAACTTGTTGAGTGGTGACAAGTTCAGAATGGCTCATTTATATCTTGAGTCCTTCTTGTGAACACGAAGCAGCCTTCCCTGGAACTCGATGAGCTAAAGTTTTCTTACTACCTGTATGCTCTATAGCTCTCAGGTATACTCCTCCAGGAGGGTTTTGAACTGTAGGAGAAGGTAAGGAAATGATGGTAGGGACATTTCTGTTTCCCATCAATGGCTCATCTTGAATAGGCTTTGGACCGAAGGATCGAAGGTCCTGCGATCCTGAGGGAAAGTTCCTCCTAGCCGAAGCGTCTTTATGCTTCGAGTAGTCAGTAGGCTTAGACTCTTGACCATCTGCCTGTAGCATCGTGGTCACTGGAATAGTGGGATGTTGTTGAGCAGTCCGGATATTTCCAGCATTTCCAATCTTCTTTTTAGGTTGGGGACCCACAACCACAGAAGATTTTCTCTTTGAAGGAATGCCCCATTTTTGGAGAAGACCTATGTTCTCCATGGTGGTGTTCTTAATTACTTTCTTAGTGACCTCGTGTGGGAAGAGGTCTTTACCCCAGATGTTGGAAGATATTAGCTTCCTTGTTTCGTGTTTTACTGTTGCATCAGCAAATACAAACTCTCTACATGCTCTCCTAGCCTTCATAAAGGCGTAAAGGTCCTTCACCAAGATAGCCATATGCATTTTGGCTATGACCCTGAGCATGTCTGGCGTACTCTCGTAGGTTGAACACAACTCTATGTAGTTTTGTAGAGAAAGGGATGTCGCAAGTCTCTCCTTTGACTCCTGTTCATTACACAAGAGCAACTCAGACAATTTAGGCAGACATACCTTGAATTGTCGACTTGCGACGTTCTTGTCTAATTTTCCTACTGAAAATGGCTAATGGATTTCCTTCCAATCCTTTTCCTGTCCGGGAAAAGCTGGTGACAAAGGCTTGCACTCATCGAGTGTGGGATATGGCTTACCCGCCTCTACTGCTTTGGCAACAGAAGTAAATGCCTTCCCCATAAAGGGGAATGATAGTGAAGCAGGAGCAAGAAAGGAAGGGTGACCGTTATTCAGTGAGAATACCTTCGACTCTAAATAACCCGCCTTTCTTAGACTACCTGAAAGGATAGTCTGTGCCTTATCATGGTCAAGAATCAAGACCTCCTTCGGTTCCGTTCCTTTTCTTGACTTTGGTTCATACTTCAGTTGAACCCAACAATTAGGGAAAGCATCAAAGCTTGGCCAAAATTGAATTTTGTCCAAAGGAACAGCACCTATTTTCTCTGAGATGCAGAGATTGCCATTTGAAATTGGCATCTGCTCCGCGAACCTCCAGGGATTGGTTATGGAGCATGTTGGTAGGTCTTGATTCATGGGTCGTTTGACTGACCCCTGGGAAGCGACAAGAGTAACTTTACGAGGATCTATCTTCCGTTTTACTTCCTTCTTTTCGTTTTGTCTACGAAAGCTCTCTATTTGATTCTTCAGTTGGATACATAATTGTACCACATTATCCAAATTAGTGATAGAAGACGAAGATGTCGACATCGATGGCTCTAAAGCCAGCACAGGCGGAGGAAATTCTGACGCAACAATTTCCTCTTTTACCTTGGGGCATTTCTTGCCCTTAATCCCAAGGGTTTTCTGGCCGTCAGGGGATGTAGTTAGCTCCTGAGGCACTACTGTTTCCTCACTTGCTTCCGGAAATAGTAGCTTACGCATCCCATAATTAGGTAGGAAAGGTCCCGGAGAGATCTTTTGAAAGCCTCTCACCCAGTTGCGTAATTTATATTGAGCTGTATCCCTAGTCTCTGTAGACTTGGGATTTTCAAAACCTTCGGACATAATTGTCCGACATATATTGCAAACCTGTGAGTTCCAACATTGTAGGGATCCGGAAAAAATATTGCAGGGGGCATGAAACCTGCAACTATTATGACCGTAAAAATACTTACTCTTGGCCTTGCAGAGGACTGCAGCACAAGGTATCTGGTGTTCCTCCTGTAAAGAAAGGAAAACCAAATGAGTATACAATGGATTATTTCCTTGACAATCAACATGCAAATGTCCTTTACAATAGAGTAGCTTAGGATAGTAAGCTATAAAGGGATAGTAGGAGATACATACTTGTGTACCCCTGTAAGCAAATGCTGTTGCCTCCCCTCGGTATTAACTACATGGAGATTTCTCTATAGAGAACTCCAAGTAGAAGGACTCTTACCCCTAGGGGTAGAGAAGTATCAAATCACTGTCCCAAAATAATGTTAATACTGTGGGGTCAGGATGACTGATTCTCGATCAGAATATTGAAGAAAACTATTCATTCAATATATGAACGGTACCAGAAGAATGCTCGTACAAGGGTACCCAAGGTATGTCAGAAATACTAACTCCAAGTAGAAGGACTCTTACCCCTAGGGGTAGAGAAGTATCAAATCACTGTCCCAAAATAATGTTAATACTGTGGGGTCAGGATGACTGATCTCGATCAGAATATTGAAGAAAACTATTCATTCAATATATGAACGGTACCAGCAGAATGCTCGTACAAGGGTACCCATGGTATATCAGAAATACTACTGTATCATGGTACTGTAGTTTTTTAATTGCAGTAAGTCTATATTACAATTTACTGGCTACTGTACATCATGTATTGTAGTCTAGTCATTATGCTGCCTTCATAGTAGCATATGACAGTATGGTCCATCTAGCATGAAGCCAGCTGGACTAGGAAAATAAAGACATATATTTGTATATCCCACTCAGCCTATTTGCTGTAGTCTTCCTACTATATTAAAATATAGTTTCCTGATCAGGGAGACTCAAGGAAAAAGGCTCCACCCTTTAAGGGTTAGGAGTATATTTTCTATCTGCAGTATATTCTATACTGCAGATATACTGGCTACCTGTATAATATATACAGTAGTTCAGCCGGCATGTAGCCGGCATAGCTAGGTCTTGCCGGCATACCCGGCATGCTAGCTAGAGAGAGAGAGATAGCATGGAAAAAAGGCTACTCCTTACTGTGAATGTATACAGTAATTAAGGATTTAAAAGTCTTATTTGACTGCCTTTTTCTAGAAAGAAGGTTCTAATAGAAGGGAAGAATGTACCATTCAGGCTTCCATGCCGCTACAGTACTATTACCGACAAGGTACACTGCCGGCCGGCAAGTCCAGCAGTACCAGTACAGTCGGCGTGCTGCCAACTGAGTCAGCACTATCTGTGCCGGCCTGGCCGGCAGTACCCCAGCAACAGGACCTGTAGCAGCAGTCCAAGGGAGGACTGAAGAACCTTGGGAACAGAAGGGACTTCCCTCTCACGGCCATCATGGTCGCCGGCAGCCATCTTGGTTGCCGGCTGGGTCGGCAGTTGCCAGCTAGGCCGGCAATTTCCGGCTGGGCCGGCAGTTGCCGACAGATGATGTGGTTGGCGACAGTATGCTCTGCCATCAGCCAAAGACATAACTAGAGAGGGAGTCTGGCTGGCTCCTGCAACCTACCAGCAAAAGTAAGGTTGCAAGATGCCGGCCTAAAGAAAGACAATGGCTCACCCATCAAAAGTGGACAGAGGGGTAGGGAACAGGGTCCTATAACGAGTGTGAAAGGAACTGGCAAAAATTGTCAGTCCTACCACCTGTAAAAGAAACTCTGTTTCGGGTATCGGCAGAATCCCAGGGAATAGGAGAGACTCAGTTCTCCATCCCAAAGATTGCCGACACAGTTAAGGGGATGGCGGCACTGCCGCCTCCTCTCAACAATAAGAAACAGAGTTCCAGTGCCACGTATCCAAGGCTAAAGAAAATTACTCTTCAGCCCAGAGAACTGTGGCATAGGACTAGTCTTTTAGTCGCAAGGAGAAGATGGTATCCTACCATAACTTCAAGTGCGGCTAATGAGGGCTAACCTCCATTGCCGGCCACCTGGCCGGCAGGGGAATGATGGTATCCTACAACCCATTCGCCCTCCCGGCAGGTCGCCGACATAAGACTAAATACTCTGAGATTCTGACTGAATGCCAAAACCTGATGGTATACCACAACCAACGGTTAAGGGAAGAGGCAGGACAAACCCTAAGTTAGCCATGTCTGAATAAAATTCAAGGCAGGGCTATTAGGGTTGTAGCCTGAGGCTACACTCAGAGGGAAAGAGATTACCCTTAAGTCTCCGAAGAGATGTGTAATGTTTCATAACATTTTAGGAGGTATCAGTCTCCACTGAATGAAAACAATACACGAGGGTAACCGGGGAAAGTCTGAACATATAGTAAAACGTCTAAGTAAGGTTACCTAGGCTATATGAGATCTCGGTTACCTAAATCACCGAAACTCTAACTACACGATCGACAGAGAAAAGGGGGAAACAAAAATTATGCAAATTATCGAAACTTTACAAGAATAATTGCCTGAATAGCTAAATAATTAAAATAATTAAATAAAGCTATTAAAAACTGGAAGTCGTTCTGCTATCTAAATAACACATGCCTAACGAACGACGGCGCCATGGCGCCTCCAGTAACTGGCCTAGCTCTTAAACACAATAAAATACTCTATTTTCATTGTGAAACAGGAGCTAAAATATACTCATAGTAAAGACCTGATATTCAACTTTCCAGAGGCGGAAGAAGATGGAGAAAGCATAATAATAATCCTGTAAAACGATCGAAAAGTTAGATCACCAGGAAATATCACCGAGCAAGATCGCTACAAAAAAAGGAATGTCCGCCGTCGTGAGAATGGCGCTGTTGTATTCCCAATAGTATTACGAGAGCGGTGAGAGCCTTTGTACAGCTCCCTTTTGCCACATCCTCCTCAAAGCCAAAACGCTGTTTGGGGAGTATTGCTATGGAGGCGTGTCAAGAATGCATCCGCTGTTATTATGCAATATCCTTTGGAGAAATTTTAAGGATATTCGTGCCAGGAGTTAGAATTCTGGATACCTAAGGGTAAAATTCTCTGTGAATATCACTGTAGTACATATATCCCTTAGGAAGCTACTTTAAGGAAATTCCATCACGACGACATGGCTTGAGCCCCCCCCCCAAAAAAAATATATATGTATATATATATATATATATATATATATATATATATATATATATATATATATATATATATATATATATATATATATATATATATTCTTACAATGCTGGTCTATTGTAAAGTAAATACCGTATATTAAGAATTATTTTATTTATATTTTATATTGTTTTCATTTGTGCATTGAAGGGATGTTACCCAGCCCATAAAATGAGCTATTCTCATGTAGATATAAGGATTTTATGTAAATTACGCAAGACCTTCATTAATTTCATTGTGTTCTTTATTCAAGTTACTATATGTAAATTTATGTTATTTTTACGAGTTAACTTTTAGTTTCACTTATGTTTATTATGAAGTCTTACGTAACTTTTTGAGAGTGTTGTGGGATTTGTGCGAGATATGAACTAGGGCTTAGGTAATGTTCTTTTATATTTTATCATTTATTGGGTCATGTTTGTGAGAGAATATTCAATAACAAGTGCTCTGGAATATTTTCTACCATATTCTTTAGAAATTTCGCGAAGAGCATGGTGATTGGATGTTATCTTTTTTTTTTTATTTCAAGGACAAAGGGTGGCCGGAGCTAGCTGTCTGAGAGAGCCGTCTAGCGTAGCATTTGTATAGTGTTTGGGAGAGCGTTACTTGGCAACTCATATCTTATGCCAGCCCACCCTCGTTTCCCAGTTCGTTGGAAAGCTTCTGGCAATAGTAGTTAGATTTCATATAAAAGGTGACACCAAGGTTAGGTTACAGAGATAGAAATGACAGCCTGAAGACAGTCCTCTTCCCCTCTCCCTCTCTCACTCTCGCATGTAAAATAGTTTATTGTTGTTTAAAGTATTCAGTACGTTTTGGTGTGTCCTCTCCTAAGTGACTCTGTGCTCATAAGCAAATCATGTGTCGAAAAGATATGTAAGACGAATCGTTGATTTTTAATTCATTATATTAGGGTGAGTGTTGGCATTGTATAAAGGTTCTTATAATTTGCCCTGTTGGAAGGATAAAATTTGTATTGTGATCTAGTTATCTATTTTTCATCGT
>NC_090751.1:50978232-50988232 GCF_036898095.1 Palaemon carinicauda
CGACGCCAAAAAAAATTCTTGAAAAATCAGTTTTTGCAGTAACCTCCTTTTTTCTTTTGCCAAAAATAATTTCAATGAATGCTTAAAACAACTGTAAAGATAAATACTACTCATCTGCAGAAAAACTATTTATTATAAATATTTAAAAAAATTAAGTAGAAAAAAAAGACCTGACATAAAAATTCATAAAAAAAAAGTTTATACATATATACACAAATCCTTTTAGGAATTGATTCTTGAATGTTTAGGACACATCTTGATGTATTTTGGATGAAGTCAGACCCATGGAGGTGAAGATCTGAAATGAGAAAAAAAGGGTAACTTTTTTTGGCCAAAAAAATTTGTCCAAATTTCATGAATTTTTTTGGGTACCCAAATGAAATAGGAAGTGGCTAATTTTTTTAGGGAATAAACATATGTTATCCTAAAATATAAATATGTAAAAAAATCTTCATTATTTTGTAAATTACATTTATATCAGGGGCCATATCTAAAGGTAATTCTTTGAGTACTTAGAAATTTCGTAAATAAATACATATATTTAATATATAATATGATATTTATGCAGGTAAAAATATACCAAAATATCACAAATTCTATAGGGAACAAGAATATATATAGATAGGGCAGCTTACGCTTCGGATATGTCCACAAAATGGCCGCCAACCACACTGACTCAGACTCCCTAATCTGCCACTTGAAATGTAGGAAGGGTATGTCAATTTCAAGGTGTTATTTACTAATCTAATTATTATTGGATATGCATAAAAATTGTATGGTGGGGTGCTGGATAATTGTCGATTATTTTACGACTATAAAATTAAAATTCTGACCCAAAAAAATTTTTTTGAAGGGAAATAAAATCGAAAAAAAAAATGTAAAACAATATAATATTTTAGCTAAAAAAATTTGATGATATTCAATCAAAAAAGAAGTAAACAAAATTTTCCGACAAATAAACATCTAGAGGAATCATTACTCTGTGATAGTTCCTTAGTGCGTAGTAATTTTGAAAGAATTGGGAAAAAACGAAAAAATGGCAATCACCGGAAAATCGAACACATACCTATATATACGCCATATCTGGCTAAAAAAAAAGATAGGCATGGGTAGCCTGATCATCTAGAAACACTTTCCAACACTATAAAAATATAAGTTTTGCGACACTACTTGCCAATTCCTTACGGTAACATGACTAAGCAAAAAAATGCAAAACAAATAAAAAGGGGCACTCGCAGAAAAATGGCTAACATTCTAATATACGGCATTTCAGAAAAAAAAAATTCAGCCACGTGCTAGGCAAACCATCAAGGCACATTTTCCGACAAATAAACATCTAAATGAATCATTACTCTGTGATAGTTCCTTAGTACGTAGTAATTTTGAAAGAAATGGGAAAAAACGAAAAAATGGCAATCACAGGAAAATCGAACACATACCTATATATACGCCATATCTGGCTAAAAAAAAAGATAGGCATGGGTAGCCAGATCATCTAGAAACACTTTCCAACACTATAAAATTATAAGTTTTGCGACACTACTTGCCAATTCCTTACGGTAACATGACTAAGCAAAAAAATGCAAAACAAATAAAAAGGGGCACTCGTGGAAAAATGGCCATTCTAATATACGGCATTTCAGAAAAAAAAATTTCAGCCACGTGCTAGGCAAACCATCAAGGCACATTTTCCGACAAATAAACATCTAAATGAATCATTACTCTGTGATAGTTCCTTAGTACGTAGTAATTTTGATAGAAATGGGAAAAAACGAAAAAATGGCAATCACAGGAAAATCGAACACATACCTATATATACGCCATATCTGGCTATAAAAAAAAGATAGTCATGGGTAGCCAGATCATCTAGAAACACTTTCCAACACTATAAAATTATAAGTTTTGCGACACTACTTGCCAATTCCTTACGGTAACATGACTAAGCAAAAAAATGCAAAACAAATAAAAAGGGGCACTCGTGGAAAAATGGCCATTCTAATATACGGCATTTCAGAAAAAAAAAAATTTCAGCCACGTGCTAGGCAAACCATCAAGGCACATTTTCCGACAAATAAACATATAAATGAATCATTACTCTGTAATAGTTCCTTAGTACGTAGTAATTTTGAAAGAAATGGGAAAAAACGAAAAAATGGCAATCACAGGAAAATCGAACACATACTTATATATACGCCATATCTGGCTAAAAAAAAAATAGGCATGGGTAGCCAGATCATCTAGAAACACTTTCCAACACTATAAAAATATAAGTTTTGTGACACTACTTGCCAATTCCTTACGGTAACATGACTAAGCAAAAAAATGCAAAACAAATAAAAAAGGGGCACTCGCGGAAAAATGCCCAACATTCTAATATACTGCATCTCAGATAAAAAAAAAGACATGCACGTGTTAGCCCAACCATCAAGGCACACTTTCTAACACATAAACATGAAAAAAAAATCAATAATATACGGCAATTCCTTACTACGTAGTAAATTTTTACAAATATTGAAAAAAAACAGAAATTGGCAACCGCAGTTAAATACCCAATATACCAATAACTACGTCGTATCTGACAAAAACAAAATCACGCATGGGTAGCCAGATCATCTAGACACACTTTCCAACACTAAAAAAGCAAAAGTTTTACGACACTATTTGGCAATATCATACGGAAAAATGACTTGGCAAAAAAATGAAAAAAAATGAAAAAGGGGCACTCGCGGTAAAATGCCCGACATTCTAATATACGGCATCTCAGATAAAAAAAAAGACATGCACGTGTTAGCCCAACCATCAAGGCACACTTTCTAACACATAAACATGAAAAAAAAAATGAATAATATACGGCAATTCCTTACTACGTAGTAATTTTTACAAATATTAAAAAAAAACAGAAATTGGTAACCGCAGTTAAATACCCAATATACCAATAACTACGTCGTATCTGACAAAAACAAAGTCACGCATGGGTAGCCAGATCATCTAGACACACTTTCCAACACTAAACAAGCAAAAGTTTTACGACACTATTTGGCAATATCTTACGGAAAAATGACTTGGCAAAAAAATGAAAAAAAATGAAAAAGGGGCACTCGCGGTAAAATGGTCCTCGTGGTGATGAACGATATTTTAACTAAAAAAAAAAATCATGCACATGGTAGCCAAACAATCCACCAAGACTTTCCACAACTGATAACCTATACAAGTTGCACCATTCTACGACAATTTCATAATACGTAATAACTTTGATAATTAGGCAAACTACCTTAGAAGGGTAAACTCGGTCGCGCTCGACCCCGACGCGTCTCAGAAATCGGGGAAGGAGTACAGCTACAGCAATGCACATCTGGACACTACTAGAGCGTGTAGGGGAGACACCTCCTGCAGGTCGATCACCCACAAATTCAGTCACGGGGGTGAGTCACGTGAGAAAAACCTGTTTTTTTTTTGACGCTCGGGGTCGCGAACGACCCATCGTACCTATCCAGGGTTAAAATCCCACACCAATAGGCAAAATTTGGTACAATGGAAGGAGAAAGAGACCAGATATCTTTCTCAAAAGTAAATCAAGAATCACCCCTAGAACTTTAGATGATTTGTATATAAAGTAATTAAAGAAACATTATCTAGCAAAGATCAGGAGACTGACAAGTCACTGACCTTATAATCATACATTCAGTATTACTAGAGCTCGACTTCAATCCATACAATTTGTGCAGTGCACTAATCATACTTAGATCTGTATTAAGGGGTGCAGCATAGAATTGATGTGAAGACAGTAGTGAACCGCACGTGTTACACACATGCCCGTATACTATAACATTATGGTTTTTTTTTGTTTTATCTCTCAGTCTACCCTACACTGATAGCAGAAACCTGTTTAACCTTAACCCTGCTATCACATGATTTATCCTATTTGAATTTTGTTGTCTTATTGAATAAACCCTGTTTGCATTCACTGCACCTCGCTGTTAACACCTGATAGTTAAGTTGCTACATTGGTGATCACCTAACTACATCACACCACCTATTTAACCAACACATTCACCCTACCCTTTTTACAATGCTGCCTACTGTACTTTACTCTTTGACACACGCTGACTTCTATCGCTCCCCTACAACCTGCCGAAGATGACTCCCTTTGGGAGGTGAACCTACTTTGTGTCCTTTGGTTACACCACCTTCCCGAACCTGTAAGCGTTGCCATATCTGGTGTTGATATCTTGCCCATGAAGGACCTGATAATCAATGTCAACGCCCTAATGGACAGCTCCATCTCACTACCTTCAAGACTTCCATCAAGACCTCCACTCTTGACAAGGAGGACAACTATTTATAATTAGCTGAAACTGACATGAATGTCGTAGGACACAGACGTTCATTCCGCAACGTGCTGGAGTGGCAAGAAAGCCGCACACTGTACTCATATGCCGCCCCTCGTTCAAGTCCCAACCAACGAATTTTACAACCACTTACAGTTATGCTACTACTACTCCAGATTTGGGGCTGTTGTGAGAAAAATTGCAAAAAGTTGTCAGTTGATAAACGATTTTAAGTGGGCCGTCACTTGTGGTGGGGCCTCCCTTGTCACTAGTAATTTCTTTTTATTTGATGCAGGTACAAGCATGCGATATTTTGGAGACACTGGTGCTTGCCTTTCCCTTATACAACTTTTACTCTCCTGGACACAACATAGTCATTCTAACGCTGCTGGCGTTCACCTATTAACTGTCAACGGATATGAGACCCCCACCCACGAGTACAAGACACTCACACTACCATTTGGGAGAACCAGATACCATTGGAAATTCCCTGCTGCTGATGTCCTATTGCTAATCTTTGGTGTGGATTTCCTCTCCCATTTCCACTTCCTGGTTTATGTTACTCATCGACGGTTAGTCAACGTTTAATCATGCATTTCAACATCTCTTCAACCAAGCCACCCTGACCTCACTCTCCACATCAATGCACCCACTGATGCCTACGTCCATCTCCTTATGTCGTACCCGGAACTCTCCCATCCAGAACTTGTAGTCCAGTACAACAAGTGTACCGTTGGCGCCAATGAAGTATCGTTCTTAGCGGACCACATCACTCCTGAAGTCGTCCACTTAAAGTGTAGACAGTTTTCCACGTATAAAACCTCGTGTGTGTGAGTGTTTGTGCATGTAACCTTCTCTAGACAAACATAATCATTCCCTGAGAATGTATCAGCTGTTCAGAACTTTCCCATGCCCTCAAGAACTCTTGGGCATGATAAATTTTTATCACTGGTTCTAGCTAGCAATTACCGCCCTTCTTGCCTTCCTTTACGCCTCCCTCAAGAGCAAGGCAAAAGACTTGAAGCAGGGTTCCCTTCAGGAAGCAGCCTTATGCAATGCAAAGAATGCCCTATAAACTGCTGCTGCTGTCGCTTTTCCCCTGCCATGTATACATCTCCTTCTCTCTACTGATGCCAGTGACATTGCTATTGGTGAAGTACTCGAGCAGGGGTTTTACATTTGCTCTGCTCAATGGCCTTCTTCATCAGAAAACTGTGCAAGGCAGCCCGTGACAGTGGATTGCCCTATGGGCTGATTAGTATTTAATATCACCCCTAGCCTCTCTCATCCCTTGAGCCGATCAACTACACATCTGCTGAACAGGAACTTCATTTGGCACAGCATTAACTAAGTATGCTAAGAATTGGGTCCACACCTATACTTCATGGCATGCTTCGAAAGTAAATCGGCACAGATTCAGGTGTGGGCACCTCTCCTCAATCTCAACATCGTTTTACCAACATTCTTGTCAATGTAGTAGGCCCCCTACCCAAATCACAAGGAAACTGTTACCTGTTTTCTCTCATTGCCCGCTCCACTCGTCGACCTGAAGCTATCACCATGCAAAAAGCAATGTCCGCCTCATTTACACCTGCCTTAGGTTCAGGGGCGATAGCGAGGTTTGGTATCAATGAGCATAATTTTTCTGACAGGGGTATCACTTTCACCCCTCAATTGTCGACATCAGTAGAAAATCTTGTGGGCATCACCCTAAATTAGAAAACCACCTAATACCATGCAATCAACAGAATGGTTCAACGTTTTCATCACAACCTCAAACCAACTTTGATGTCTACTTGTAATGACTCTCACTGGTTTACTTAGCTTCCCTGGGTCCTCTTGGGACTAGGAACCACACTTAAAGATACATTGGATGTCTAGGAACGGAAATGGTGTTTGGCGACCCTATGGTTGTCGTTGCTGAATTTTTTCCGTCTATAACTTCCCCTGACAATATCCAGAGCCTATGTCACGTTGTTGGAAAATTTATACCATTCTGCTTGACTTGTAAACCCACAGAGAAGTAACTCATACCGACAGATTTACACATGGCAACGCACATTTTCTTGCGTACCAACACTAGCAAGCCACTACAAATACCTCCATATGCTGGCCCTTTCCTTGTTATCTGTCCCATGCCAAAGGTTTTCTTGATTAATATTCATGGAAAAGAAGACTGGGTCTCCATTGATCCCCTGAAAATTGCGCATCTCCCGCAAGATGACTGGCTTACAGTGCAACTTTCAAGAACAGTGTGCTCTATTTCCCATGTATGGTTTTTTCAGGGATGAGCTATGTACCACACATGTTTCATACACGCTTGTGCACTGTAATGTTAATGTTTTTTTAGCCCTCGCTCTCCCCTGTAGTGCTAACAGAAACCTGTTTAAGCTTGATATCGTATGTTTTATAGTGTTTGAATTTTGTGTCATTCTTGTTCTCAATTGTCTGTATAAAAGCTTGGTTTCTAGTTGAATAAATCCCAGTTACATTTATTGTGCTATATGTTATCACTTATTTGTTAAGTTGCCAAAGGAGTACCCTCTGCCTATGAAACAAGCTTGTTTATTACTCCAAACTACATGTCATGCCTGTATAGTAAAGAAAGTTAAGGGACGAGAACACTACATTGAGGAACAGCAGGTATTACATTCATATGATCACTAGAGTGCCCACTAACAAGTATTATGTGCAATTCATTTTTTAAAAAGTTCAAGAATCACGAAAAGAAAAGAATCATCTCTCATATGTTAAAATTGGAAAATAAGGTCCTCTTGATTAATTTGGTTCTAGATAGTACTGATGCCAATGTCAATCAAACGAACTTCCTGACTACAATCAAGGGGTATCTGTACAAAATAGGAAATTATAAGAAAGGAATCACATTTTTCAAGGCTTTTGCAAATCCAAACTTCAAACTAGAGAACAAATGATTACCTTCATCATATCTATTCAATTGTTTTGCTAAAAGACGTTAAAGATTGCAAAAAAACATAGGAAAATACCTTTTGGGTTTACACCTTCATTAGAATGAAGCTCCTGTAAAAGTGTTTTAATTCCACAAGACCGAGAAGTTAAATTATTTACCTTAGATTTGGGGAAACAAGAAGGAGGAAAAGTGAGTTTCTTTCTACTCTGCTTACAGTCAAATGCATCAGGCAAAGGGGTTGCCTATTTTTAGGAGCCATCGGGGGTTTAAGCAAAGGAAGATCTGCTAGACTACACCAAAAAGTGTAGATTTGAGGGTAGCAGATTATTTTATACTCCTGGGTTGTGCCTAAAAAGATTTTTTTTACAGTTGAATTGGATTCCTATTCATTTGAAGAATAAACTCCCTGGGCTACAGCTCTTCCCTAAGTATAGATATTACGAGTCAAATATGACCTATTAATTTTCAAAATATTACATACCTCCTTTTTTGGAAATTAGCATGACTAGAATCATAATTGAACAAGGGTTTGACCTTGATTCCGCATTTTAGCACACGTGAACGAAAAAGTTTGACCAAATTTTCCTTCAAGAGAACATCACACTTAAACTCCGTAAACAATTGTGACCAATTCAAATGCAACAGACAAATTGAAATACATATTTTACATTACTATAAACCCTGTTGAAAGGCTGCTCCTTGAAAATTACTAAGGAAACCAGGGACTTTTCTTGCTATATCTACCAGACCTACGAGTAGTGTAATCCACGTGTATTTCATACACTGCAATGCAATTGTTCTCTCTCTCTCTCTCTCTCTCTCTCTCTCTCTCTCTCTCTCTCTCTCTCTCTCTCTCTCTCTCTCTCTTTCCTACAATGATAATAGAAGCACCTGCTTCAGCTTGCAATTACATGCCTCATATTGTTAGAGATTTTGTGTCATTGTTATCCTCAAATGTTTGTAGATAAGCTTATTATGTCACTTGTGTAAACCAGCCATCAACAGCCTGTCTTTTCGTTCAGACCTTTGTCAGCCAACCACATTGGTGATCCATGAAGTGACCAGTAACCCTCCACCTTTCCTCTCACTGGTGTGCCTTACCCATTGACAACACCACTTAATGAACCGGACTCTTCTATCCACACCGCATCAAGGAAACTGTCGGCCTTCACAAGTACAGAAGTTTTTACCTGGTTTCAGTATGCTGAAGTACAGATTTGCATCAAGGGCATAACTTGCTCAAGCAGAAAAGATGACTATGTCTTTGCGATGATACCAGGGGACACCATTCTGGAAATCTCCAATTGGCTTAGTGACCAATTCTGCAATAGAGTATGACGCCCTTAAAACGTACCTCCTGGAGTAGTAATCACTATTACCAGCCATCCGTATAGGCAAACGTTTTCAACTCTCAAAAACCGTTGGGGGACCAAATAGCTTCGCTCTCCCTCAGGGAAATAACCAGTATCACTCACCTGTAGCCTGCCGCAGATGACTCTCCTCGAGAAGTGAAACTACTCCGTGCCCCTAAGGTATGACGCCTACCCAAAGCTGTAAATGCCACCTTCCCAGATGTCGACACCTTACCATGAAAGACCCCATGACCAAAGTGGATATCATTATGGACAGACACTTTATCACCTTCAAGACATCCGCCAATGCCTCCACTCCTAACAAAGTGGGAAACCATTCAACACTGACTGAAGCTAATGAGAATGTGGCAGGACACAGAGGCCCACCCTGTGACATGCTGGACCAGCTAAAAAGCGACCCACCATACACACATGCTGCTCCTAGCTCATGCCCCTGCCAATGACCTCTATAGTCACTTACTGCTGCCCATCGGTTGCAATTATGCTACTACCACTGAAGATTCAGTGCTTCTGCGAAGAAATATTTGGACAGATTGACATCCTGGTTGGTGTTTCGCATCGATGTTTAGTCAACGGAGATTCATACTCGGCTATACCTCTCCAAACTGACCCTTCAACCTCGCAAAACATAACAGTGCACCCACAGATGCCTACACCCATCTACTCATGTCAAAGTCTTCCGACCAGAACTTTGCCCAACGACAACTGTTTCCACCAAGTACGGTATTGATCACCATTTCAAGACAGCAGGGCCCCAGTGTATGCCAGGTTTAGGGGTCTTGGCCTGGACCTTTAAGCAGCTGCTAAAAGAAAGTTTACTGAAATAGAAGAAATGAACCTTTGTCATAAAGCCTCATGCCCATGGTCGTCACCCCTACACATCAGTTTGATAAAGGATGGCTTCCTGTGCCCTCATAAGGATTACAGTTTTCTAAACATACAGACATAATTGGATTACTACCAAAACCTCATGGATGTCATCTGAGGGGACCTCTTCTGTGTATGTTATGTGGATGACATGCTTGTGTTCCCTTCCTCCAAAGAGGAACACCTCCATCACCTACGAATTGTTCTTGACCTTGTACAACAGAACGGCCTTGAAGTCCAGTATGAAAAGTATGTCTTTGTGCCAATTAAATATTGTTCTTAGGGCACTGCATCCTCCTGAAGCTGAATAAGTCTACCTCCTCTCGGAGAAGGTATCACCTGTTCAGAACTTCCCCAGCCCTTGTTCTTAAAAGCATTGCAAGAATTATATATGTATATATATATATATATATATATATATATATATATATATATATATATATATATATATATATATATACACACACACACACATATATATATATATATATATATATATATAT
>NC_090751.1:50998232-51043232 GCF_036898095.1 Palaemon carinicauda
AGGGACAAGATACCCAAAAGCCATAACTGTCAGGAATATAATTGCTTATTAGACTTTTTTTACCAAGTTTTGTATTCCGGAAATCGTTCTGAGTGACTGCGGAACAAATTTCACGTCAAAATTGTTTAAGGATATGATGAAACAGTTGGATGTGAGACAACAATTGTCTAATGCCTATCACCTGGAGACCTGAGGTGCATTAAAGAGATTTCATCATACCCTAACGAGTAAGTTAACCAAATACTTCAACAAAACAAGAAATCAATGGGACATATGACTACCTTTGATGTTATTTGAGGTGCGCAATGCTTAACAGGAAAGCATGGGATGTATCCCGAATGAAATGGTGCTTGGATGAAAAGTAAGAGGACCGATAAAAATGTTGGAAGAGAAATGGAAAGATCGAGAGGAAACAGATGGAGACTAGGTCAAGAATTTGAGGAAAAGGATTAGCGAAATAAGAAAATTTTCCCTTGAAAACCTGAAAACCAGCCAAGAAAAAATGAAGAAAAGGTTTGATATGAAAAGTAAGGACAGAGAGTTAGCAGCAGGACAACAGGTGTTGGTTTTCTTACCGATAAGGAGATTCTTTCTCACCAACAAAATAAAAGGACCATTCCAGATTATGGAGAAGATTGGTGCCCAGACCAACGTTATGGAAACCCCAGGAAGAAGGAATCATACTTAAACAAAAACGAGACCGAAACTATAAGCAAAGGGAATAATTCATCTATCATTGGGAACATCGAAGAGATTTTAACTCACTTGAACAAGGAGCAGCAAGAGGAATTAAGCCGATGGATTAAAAGTTTCCCTGAAATTATCTCAGACGTCTTGAAACGAACCAACTTGATGAGGCATGAGATACACCTTAAGACCACAGAAAGACTGTTCAACTATTACCATATCATCGAGGAGTCATGAGAGAAGATGTGGACTACTTATTACAAAACGGTTGAGCCGAACAAAGCTCTAGCTCTTTCAGTTCTCCATGCTTGCTCGTGAAAGACCTCGACATATCTTTGAGATTTTGTACGGACTATTAAAAGTTGAATTCGATCAGTGTGGCCGACAATTATCCATTGCCACTCATTGACCAACTACTCAACAACGTTGGATAAGCTAGGTTTATCTCTAAGATCAATTTATTAATAGGCTATTATCAAATTCCTTTGGACGACCACGCAAAATTATTATCAGCGTTTATGACACCATTTGGGTTGTATCACTACACAGTATGTCATTTGGTCTAATGAACACAGCCACTACCTTTCAACGACCGATGAATAACCTCCTAGGATTCATTGAAGCAGTAGGCGTATATCTCAACGATATTGTAATATATTCATCGACCTAGGAATAACATCTCAAATCCTGGAAAAGGTGTTTCAAAAGCTGCGAGGAGCACATCTGACAATTAACCTGGAGAAGAGCAAATTTGTAAATGCAACAGTTTGGTACTTAGGATCTGAAGTCAGAAGAGGGCAAATTGCCCCAGTAACCACTAACATCGGAGGAATAAGGAAAACACCCATCACAGCAAGGAAGCAATTACAATGAATTTTAGGGATGGCAGAATTCTACAAACGGTTTTGCCCAAATTTTTCTACTGTAACTGCTCCCTTGACAGATTTGACTAGCCCCCCCAAAAAAATTCATATGCACTAGCAAGTGGCTGGAATCTTTCGACAGGATAAAGACTATATTAAAACTGATACTGCAAGCACCGGATTTCAATAAGAAACTCTTTATCCAAGTGGATGTGTCAGATAATAGGATTGGAGCTGTCCTATTGCAAGAAGGCAAGACAGAAATTTTTTACCCCGTCTGTTTTATGTTGTCGAAGCTGAAGAAGCATCAGCGAGTTTACTCGACAGATGAAAAGGAACTGCTAGCGCTAATCACAGATAACATGGTTGCAGATTATTTATCTCAAGCTGAATCGGTGGATTCAGGCCTAGGATGAGTAATGTTTTTGATGGGATCTATCTTACGAAGCTGATCAAACATGACAGAAGATTATTTTATTCACATACTTTATTTTTGTATAGCCAGCTCATAAGGTGGGTCCCACTCATGTAGGACTAGGTAAATGTATGTAAATTACATAAGACTATCATCATTCATTTAGTTGTATTTCCATTCAGTTCGGTATATGTAAATTTACAATATATTAATGAATTACATTTTCATTTCACGTACTTTTGTTACAAAGTCTTATGTAAGCATATTAAAAGGTATGCTATATGACAAACTCTAGGATTGCTTCATTTTTCCAGGTTGTTGGTAGTTGCAGGAAGGTTTTTGACTAGGATTTTTTTTTTTTTTTTTTAATGTTATAAAAGGAGGTGGGCAAAGTTAGCTGGGAGCCTTGCCTCGTCAAGCAACGATAGTACCATACTTCAAAAACGTCTTGTTGGCAACTCTGACTTCGCTAGAGCCATGCCCCCGCGCTAAGCAAATGCTATACTAGAAGTTTCTAGAGGGAATTAGGATGAAATATATAGGACCTAGCAATACATAAGAAAGAGAGATCAAGCCTGACCCTCAGAAAAAGCCATTGTTCAGCAGTCGTCTCACCAGCATCTATCCAGCCACTATGTATCTCCTCTCCAACCTGCATAGTGTTTTATCTCAAATGTGAATAGTGTTTGTTCAAACATTGGAGTTTCTGTGGTTTAAGTTATAAGAAGTACTGTGTATATGTGATTACAGGTATATTATAAAAATCAATTGGTTTTCGTGACTGGCCCTGTTTAATTAGGTTAAACTGTGAATTGTATTCATTTTTGTTTAACCATTCGGTAACCTTATGTGAGCCTAAGAGCGTAAGAGTAACAGTTATGTATATATAAGTGTAATTTTTATTTATTTTTTAGTGTTAGAGTGTCAACTTTTTTCATTAATTTCCAAATTAACTATTTTCATAAATTAATTTCTAGTGAAACAAGTGATTGTATAATTATTTGAAGTGTCCCTTTTTTTCTTAGTCTAAGGTCTATTTCAAATTTAAATTTCGACTAATATATTTTTTGATATTGTGGTGGAATTGTTTTTTTTTATTTAAAGAATATATTTAATCTTGTAAAGTGTTTATTATATCGATCACCAATACTTATTTCAGTGCTTTGTTCGTATCCCCTGACTAAGAACCGAAGTAAGAGGTTGATTCAAGAATGGCTCCTGTTAAAATTGAAGCAATCACCCAGTTTTTGTTTGGAGTGTAACATTACGAGACCTTTAAGATATTCAGCGCTCATATTTATTATCGTGTGGCAGTTGCATATTATTCTTAAAGCTCGGATGTTTTACTCTTGTGTATCAGATTATGTAATAGCAAACAGGTGAGTTTTGGAGCTCGAGAAGTTACTAAATTCGCTAGTCGTAATAAATATATATATATATATATATATATATATATATATATATATGTATGTATATATATATATATATATATATATATATGTATATATATATATATATATATATATATATATATATATGTATATATATATATATATATATATATATATATATATATATATGTATACATATATATATATATGTATATATATATATATATATATATATATATATATATATATATATATATATATATATATATATATATATATATATATATATATATATTTATATACATATATATGTATGTATATATATATATATATATATATATATATATATATATATATATATATATATATATATATATATATATATATATATATATACATATATACACATATATATATACTTATATATACATATATATATAAGTATATATATATATATATATATATATATATATATATATATATATATATATAAACATATATATATATTTATATATATATATATATATATATATATATATATATATATATATATATATATATATGTGTGTGTGTATATATATATATATGTATATATATATATATATATATATATATATATATATATATATATATATATATATTTATATATATATATATATATATATATATATATATATTCCCAGAAAGAATAGTGGAAGTAAAGTTTAGAGAATGGATAGATATATGTGAAAAATAATTTGGGTTTACGATAGGAAAGAGCTTAGTAGATACTGACTTTATAGTAAGACCATTCCAAATTAATTATCTAAATGGTAGCAGTAAAGATTACAAGTGTTTTGTGGAATCTGAAATTGCATGTGGCCGGTTATAAAAAGGTTAACTACCAAAGTTGCTAAGGTTAGTGAGTATAAGGTATAAAGGGTTAAGGGTTATAGCGTAGACAAATTAGGGTAGACAGGCATTCACTGTGATGTTGGCCTGCACAATGGATATGCTCTGAGTCTATTTCTGTATTTCTTCATTATAGACACAGTTGCAATAGAATTAAGTAATTATGAAAAATTGTGGGAACTGATGTTATATCGTCATTATAGCAAGCACAGAAGAAAAAGAATATTACGAGAAAGGTTTTAGCTTGGAAAGGAGCCTTATAGTCAGGTCGCCGAACTCTGTATTTAGCTTAAAATATGGCTCGCAGCTGATTTCATGTTAGAATAGTGCAACAGGTATTTTTTAAGTGTCAATTCATGGGGAAGTCTAGTTCATCTAGTTGGACATTGTAAATGTGGATGGTACAGCCGCCATGACAGTTTCCAAGATGGCAGTCGTCAGAATTTGTTTTATTCATACTGTAGGTTGTTATGGACAGAAATTTGTGATGTTTGTGACAATTACACAACATTTCAACTCGGAAAACCTGTTTATGTACTTTATTTTAGTTTTGGACCACAAAAATTCGTATTATTGCCAGTTTTATGAGGAATATGAAGAAAATGGGGTAAAAATTAAATTAGGGTAAATGACCTGAAAAATAGACTTAGCAGAACAATCACTACGTGTATTGAAGGAAACATTGAAGGAACAAACAGACATTTCACAAATGCCTATTGAACTTGAACAGTAAATGGATTTCTGAAAAAGGCTTTTACATCCACATGCTTGTGTGCATCCGAGTCCATTATGTGCACAAACTGCTCGACATTTGCATGTTGTGAACTCCAAACAGAATGCAGTGATTGGATTTCCAGTCATCAGTTGTGGCTGAAGCATCTCAGTACATTCTTTTACCACCAGTTCCCACCTACTTTCCTCAGGTGCAGGAAGATGCGGTTCAGCTTCCAAGGCTCTTCTCCACACTAGGGACTGATAATGTGCGCACCTGATGTGAAGAATCTAAGCTTCACAAGTTGGAGACAGATTCTCAATTGAATTGGTCAAGCCAAGAAATAGATCACACCTGACTTTCTGGATGGAGTTTTCTTGGCTATTGGGAACATACAGCTTGCGGACAAAGAACTTTGTATCAGCAATCACATTCTCATCTGGAAAGTCTTCCTTGCCAAGATTCTGCAGAAGCTGTGAGTTTTGTTGGAAGATAGCCCATGCAGAGGGCTTCCCAATTCCAACAAACTGGCTTGTACTATTCGAGCCTGTTACAGCATGAAATGCGAGAAGTGATGCTCTCCGCGAATCTGTGATGTTGATGGAATGGACAGGAAAAAAGTTTTGCTTTTTAGGTGTTCCGGCTTTCATCCAGAGAAAGTGGCTGAGCTGTAGCTGAAAGGCAAGAAGGAGAACAAAAACATCAGTATCTCTGCTCACAGTAATAGTTTGTGTGGTATCCCTGTTCACTTGCATCTTTCACATTAAGAAGAATCCTAGTGTCCGCCTCTTCATGCTCAGCAGATGACAACTTTAAGACATCTCTCCCTGACGATGTCCACACTTTAGCAGGGTACGTGAATTCTCCGTTCAATACCAGCTCCACTCCTTCTTGATTGTGGAACTTATTTGCTAACTCTATGCATAGAAAATTAGCCAAGCTTGCTTTATTTTCATCTAAGGAGATGAATCTATCCCACGGCCCCATAGACTGACTTCTTGTTTTCACATCTCGTCTGATTGCTTTCTTGCCTCGTCCTCTCTGACTTCGAGCTGTTGCCTTGATTGTTTTTTTTTTTCTGTACTGGTCAAAGGCTAGGTCAACCCTAGAACAACTGTTGGAAAACACGTGACTGACATAATCAGCAACAGCATCGGCCCATTCGCCGAGTGTTTTAGCGTTCATCCTATTTCCTAGTGTCTGGATCATGGACATTCCATCAATGACAGTGCATGTTTGTAATGGTTCAGGCGTTACATTGTGTGTCAAGCCTTGCTGGAGATTCTTGCCAAGGTCTGCTTTGTTCTGAGGTAGACGCAGTCTGCCCTCAGGCATTGCCAGAGAAAGTGGCACTGCACAAATCTCTTGCTCCAACATTTTGTTCATGTCAATATCTCTGCCTGCTTGCTTTGCTGTCACCACACGCATGAGTAGTTTTCTGTCAGCCTTTAGTACAACAGTTTTTTCCTTTCCGACATTGACTTTCACAGTGTACATGCTCTCAAACGTTTTAAGATTCTTTGACTTGATTCTGTGGTGAAAACCTGTTGTCTTCCTAGTGAACCTATTCTCCATAAACTCTGACACAATCTGCTTGTCTGTAACTTCAGCCTGCAAAAGGTCATTCATAACCACTTCGCTTGCAATATCACTTGTTATAATTGAGACTAGTTCTCGGGAATTGCGATCAAATGGATTGTGAATCTCAAACTGGTCAATGAGCTTTAGCACATTTTCTTGGTCTTGCTTCATTCTCTTGGAGCCAAAATCTTTATGTGCAAATTCATGCTTATCATCGTCTTCTTCATTACCCACTACATGAAACATCGTCTTAGTATCTCTGGTTAGCTGAGCTTTCTTATTGAAAGTTAGGCCCCATCTGTCACGGGCGGTGTCTGTTTTTGTAATTCCCACCAGCCCTCCACCTACCTTGCCAGCCTTGTTAACATGTTCAATTGCCTGGTCGTCAGGTATTTCGTTGAACTTTTGCTTTGTTTCTTTTATTACAATATCTTCTGCAATAAAGCCTCTGTGCACCTCTGGAGCAGTTGTGGGTAGCATATGCATCAGCGAGGAAGGCAGCTCCCCAGAGTGAGTAATGGAAATGATCAAATGTTCCAAACCAAGGCAGCATTTCAGAAAATGATGTAAGGAACAGGCCCCAGTCTCCCTCACGCAGAGAGCGAGTGAACCTCGGGAGGATGGAGATCAACTTCTTGTAGGTTCTCCAATAACAAAAAGTGACATTCTCTGAACAAGAATCCTCAAAGTCACTAAACAGGACCTGCACCTCTTCAGTTTCTGACAAAAGATCTTCAATGGATTCATTGATTTCTCTGTCATCTTTGTTGGCAAAGGAATCTGAAACTCTCCCACCCGCAACTTTTAAGTCGTCTCGGACGAACTTGTCATTTTCCTCTGTCCACATTGTGAAGCTTACCCACAGGACTGACCAAAGCGCTTCTAATGTCAGCTTGTGAATGCGAATGACGAGGTTCTATCCTTTCCCTTTCATAACTGGTTCACTTGCTTCTTCACGAGGACTTCACTTTCAATCCAGATGTTTTCCAGGCCTGAAGAATCCATGTACTGTCCCAACACTTTAGAGAAGTTCATTTGGGTATGGAAACCCCCAAGCATGATTACCATATCCTTACAGCTGTCCTTGTCCCATTGGGGCTTTTTTGCTTTTCAATACAGCTGCTAGTCAAAGGTTATGATGGTGTACTTCTCGCCCATCTTCTTTGTCATGGCTTGACAGTTCTGCATGACAGTCCATAAAACCCCAAAACTCAAAAGCCATAGTTAGATTTGATGAATAATAAAACGTTTAAATAAGATATCAAAATAAAAAATTGCAGAATTTACCACACAGCTAAACATACAAACATACAATCAAACTACACCCAAATTCCAAAGTTATACGTTACATCAAACGATCACCAAACAACCGAAACCCGACGATGCGCAAAGTTTGTAACAGGTCAACCAGTCAAATCTGATTACTATTATTAGTAAACATAACAAAGTTACCAACACACTAAAATTATTGAATAAAATACAAAGTCCAAGCAATTTAATCAATACGAGTTCACTACAAGTATAAGCTACGTTTAAAAATCCATGCATTGCATTTTGAATATTAAGGGTTCTAATTCTTAGCAAAGTGAATTAGGAACCCCTACAAATTTTGTCAAATATTTTTGAAAAATAATTTTTTTTGGAGAATGTATATATTGGTGTGATACTGTTATTAACACACATTCTGGTTCCCATCAAATGTCATCTTCAATGTGTTGTATATTAGACTTGGTATGTTACATCTTCAAGTAAGTCTAGGTAAGTTAACTTTAAAATAGTTTATTCCTTTAAAAACAGTTATTAACATCTCCATCACAGGAGTATAGATGGTTTGGTCGGATGACCATTCCGTATGACATCTAAGTAAGAACTGGCTAAAATATCGATATCACAGATATCGTAGTCAGTTATCTCAGCATTTAAACACATAATGTAAAGTAAACATTAATATAGGAAGACACCTGCATCCGGTGGCGACACAACTCTTTCTCACGATTCGTATTTGTGTTATTCTTCATAAAAATGTTACATTGCTGAGGTTTGGCTTTCTCATCCTGGTTATGACATGACTATGGCATTTCTCACACTCGCTCCTCTTTCATATTGACCTCTTAGGTCATGTATTTAAACATGTAATTTTACATATATTACATTAGCTCGGTCAGCTACCTTCAATATATTGAATATTTAACAATACGTCAAAAATATGTTTACTAGGAGTGTGACTGGATATATATATATATATATATATATATATATATATATATATATATATATATATATATATATATATATATATATATATATATATTTCTTTTTTTTTTAACTTTAGTCATAAGCAAATGATTAAGGATGAATGTTCAAATAGGCACATTAAAAAAAAAAATGCACACTATCAGACATTGTCAAAACAAAGAAAAAAAGTGCATGATAAATACAGATCATATATATGGTAGATTGCTAGCAAACGATTATATGGTACCAACAAAAAAAAATACTGATATACGTATGATTTGGTAACATGTTAAAGAATAGTTATTACCTTTGTCAAAAATATAAATTATTATAATACGGTAACTAATAAAAAATATTTGTTACCTTGATAAAGATATAATTTTTAGTGCACAAACATGAATTCCTGGTACGTACACGTACCACGGTTTCGTACATATATATATATATATATATATATATATATATATATATATATATATATATATATATATATATATATATATATATATATATATATATATATATATATATATGTATATATATATATATATATATATATATATATATATATACATATATATATATATATATATATATATATATATATATATATATAGGGCTTGTATATTTTATTAGATGCCCATAGATTCTTTATTTTAACATTTAGGGCTTATATATTTTATTAGGTGCCCAAAAAATGATTTATTTTTTAAATGTTTTTTAAAATGTTTTTAAAATGCAAATGTTCTACAGTCTCTTCAACTACATATTACTAGTGTACTAACTGCTTTTCGTGCACAACACTTTTCCAAGACAATTTTACTCCTTTGAGCGAATGAAGGGGCCAGTTTCAAACGGCTTTAAATTGAATTAAATAAGGAGTTTTGTCTGGACATGGCAAAACGTTCAATTTGAGCTCCAATTTATTCTTCCTTAACCTACGCCAAATAAGGATGTTAACAGCGATAAATATCATCACCATAACTCTGATTGCTGCTAGTAACACGTAGAAACGACGGTCTGCATAAGTCGGTGTCGGGTGGTCCATCTCGGTTAATTTCATCAACCGCTTAGCCACACGTGCATTGTATGGGAGAGGTAAAGATGGAATTGTAGTCGACCACGTGAAGTTCGCGAAGTAGGCCCGTTCTCTGATGATAGTCTTGATTCCACGGACCATGTAATTCGGGGACGTACCGATACAACCATCTGCTGCAACGAAGATTTGGGAATAGGAGGTGGATACGTCCGGGCATGATACATTGAAGCCGGCCTTGTCGTATCATATCCATGAGCCGGTATTCAGTCTGCAATTGAACTTATTATTGTCAAAGGGATAAAGCTTTTTCAGACAATTTTCATGTGTATGGGAGAGAGCACCGTCTAGCACTATACCTAACTCGCATGAATCCATTGAGTTTTTTATGGAATTCAAAGGAGTCAGCTGTACATATTTTTTTATTCATTGCGTCTGAACAGTGAGTTAATTGATTTAGGTCTTTAATGACCGTATATGTTTCCTTGTCTGGGGAAATCAATACGGGCCCTGCCAAACTGGATATTACTGGATTTGAGTGATTCGTCATGAAAGTCGGAAATGGTGATATCCTGTAAGATTGCCAGGCATCGGAAGAATCAAAGGGAATTGTAATCATAATCCTGTGAGTTTCAACGCTTACTGTAATTAGGCTGTAATAAAATTGTAACCTACGTGCATTTAATAAAGGAACATAACCTAATTTCTCCCGTCCGTTCTCCACAATTAATGTTAAGTCTTTTATTGGCATTTATTGGCAACAAATGCGGTGACAGTACACCTTTAGTCGCTAACATGATAGCTTCCACATAGTCTTTTGATTTCTCAATGAAATGTGCAATTCTTCTTATGTATATGATCTATTTTCGAATCATAATACGTTAACGTTGCCAACAAATCTTGTACTTCCATAATCTGACTGATATTACTAGAATGTTTGTTCACCAAACTCATAATTTGATTGATTGAAGCTAACTGATTCCTTAGTTCTGACATAATCAATTCATTTTTATAAGTCAAAAACGCAATTTTCTTATTTAGATTACTAATTTTAAGACGATTGGAAATCCCTAAGCCTAAACTTGCAATAGAACCAAAGATGTTTAGTGCAGCAGAAATAAACGGGTTACGTTTTTCAAGGTTATCGTGTCTTACTGTCCACATCAAAAGGTCACGAGCCAAAGATTCTGCCTCGTAAGTCTTATTTTGCAAGTCGTCGGATAGCATCTCTGCAACTTTTAATGTCGATGCAAGCGAACTCTCTGTATTAAAAGGAAAGTGTCTTCTATGCATTTCATTTAATGAAACAGCAAACCTTATAATGGCGCTCTTTAAGCTAGTGATGTCATTCTCTGGGAGAAAAATTGCTTGCATACGTACTTCAACAACTACGTTACTTGATGTAATAAAAACGTCTTCTTGTCTTTCTACTATAGTGCCATATTTAAAATCTATACTTTTAGTTTTAGAGCTCATCCCACACGAGAAAAATGTCTGAGCGAACATCACTCCTAACAATAAAAACTTCATCTTGGAAACCTGTAACGAGAAAAATATATGTAATTACTCCTATATTAAGAAGAAAAAACTTTTAACATATAAGGTTCACAAAAATAAAAAAAATAAAAAATTTTCCCTCACTTCTTTCCCTCTTATTTTAATTTCTTATGTCAGCCAATGGTACGATTCTCTCATCAGTGGGTTAGGATACGTTTTGAACTCTAAACCTATTGGCCGTTAATGTTTCCAAAATGTTAAATGGGCCTTCAAACTTAGGTGTTAGTTTATAATTGAGTCCTTTACATACATTTATCACCCACGGTATATGTTTTAGTTGGCTTCGCTATTTTATCATGATTCCTTTTCATTATGATTTGTGATTCTTCTAAATTCTTTCGAAGGATATCAAAACGACTTTTCCTTGCATTTATACATTCTTTTAGAGGATTTGATAAATTAGTTGTAGGCGTTAATACATGGCTAGGCGTTCTAACTGGGGTACCATACAATGCCTCTTGCGGTCACATTTTAATTGATATATGATATGAATGATTCAGAGTACTCAGTACCGCAGGTATTGCAATATCCCAGTTGGGGTCTGATCCCCCTAGTGTTACTCTTAATATGTTTAATACCTTCCTATTCGCTCTTTCCATGAGCCCATTCGACTCTGGGGGATAGATCATAGTATTGATTTTCTTTATGCTAAGGAATTCACACAATGAGGTAAAAAATTGATTATTAAATTCCCCACCCGAGTCTGAGATTATCATGTGTGGAATTCCATGTTTACAAATGTAACACTCGTAAAACTTCCTAGCGCATTCAATCGCAGTTTTAGTTTTAAGCGCTATTAGTTCTGTATATCGAGTCAAAGCATCTACAATTACTAAGAGGTGCTTATTTCCTCTATCTGACTCGTAAAATCCTGTTAATAAATCTAAATGTATCCTTTCAAAGGGTTGATTGGGCATGGGATAGGCCCTTAGGCTGACAGGTGTTTTCGTGTGCCCTTTGTTTTCCTGACATGTGCGACAATTAACTATGTGTTTTTTTATATCTGTAAGCATCGTACGCCAATAAAACAATGATTTGGCTTTCTGTGACATTAATGAGAACCTCGGGTGTCCATGCAATGGGTTTGCATGCAACCAATTTAGGACAGTGGATATAAGTGAGATTGGTACCACTACCTGGTCGTTAGTCACATGTGGTGTATTGCGGGTTTTCCTTGTCACGGATCTACACAGAATATTGTCTTTGATTATATAATTCTGCTGCGTATACTTTATATATTCCTTTTCCTTACGATTTCCTTCCAAAGCATTTATAATTTTTTCTAATTTCTGATCTTTTTTTTGCTCAGTCTGTAATAATTCAACGCTCCAGCCCAGATCTTCTTGTTCAGATATCGTTTTAACAATAGGCATGGAGGTTGATATATCTATTAATTCAGCTAAAGGCTCCGTACAAGATGACACGGGGTTGCGGGATAATGCATCAGCAATGATATTTGCTTTCCCTGGTAAATACCCGATTCTCGGGCCAAAGTCTTGAATGATCAAATGCCACCGAGTTCGTTTGGGGCTGTGGCTGAAGCCTTTAAAGAAGTTGGTTAGTGGTTTATGATTAGTAAGAACCTTAACGGGATAACCGTATATTATGAACTTAAAATGCACTAGTGAATTAACAATAGCTAGCCCTTCCTTGCCAATTACTGCATACTTAGTTTCGGAAGTTCTCAGTTTTCCAGAATAAAAAGCTATCGGGAAAAATTGTTTTTCAAATTGCTGAAGCAACACCCCACCTACTCCTAAGTCTGAGGTGTCTGTTGCAATGAAGAATTCCTTACCGAAGTCAGGAAATTTTAAGATAGGAGAACTTCACAGTTCATCTTTCAAGGTATTAAACGCCTGTTGATGCTGCTCAGACCATATGAAATCTACGCCCTTCTTCGTAAGATCAGTTAGGGGAGCGGCTATTATTGAATAATTGCGTATAAAACGCCTGTAATATCCACTACATCCCAGAAATTGCTGTATTCCCTTGACATTAGTAGGTATCGGAAAGTTACGGATAGCCGACACCTTACCTTGGACTACTTTAAGACCTTGGCTTGACACCGTAAAACCCAAATAGACTAATTCTGTTTTGAAAAACTCACACTTTCTAATCTTTACCCTTAAGTTATGTTGTCTTAGTCTCTGTAGTACTAGTTCTAATTTACGTAGATGTTCTTTTAAGGTACTGGAAAAGATTACAAGGTCGTCCATATAGGCATGCAATATATCCCCTAGCAAGTCTCCAAACACTATGTTAATCATTCTTGTAAATGTTATGGGATCACAACGTAAACCAAAAGGCATCCGTAAAAACTCATAATGTCCCCTGGCTGTGCTGAAGGCTGTGTATGGGATACTATTTTCTTCTAATGATATCTGGTGAAAGCCTTTAAGTAAGTCCAAACTGGTAAAATATTTATTCTGACCTAACAAAGATAAAATATCGTCAGTACATGGCACTGGGAATCGATCAGGCGACGGAAATCTACGCAGATACGCCATGTTCGATCTTTTTTCGGTACAACTATTAATGGAAAATTATAAGGGCTGTTCAATTTCCTAATGACTCCTTCTTCTAGCATTTTACCTACTTCATCATTTATTTCATTCTGGAATTTCATAGGGAGTCTGTACGAGGGTACATAGATAATTTTCTGCTTGTCCTTTAACCTTATTTGATGCTCGATCGCATCTGTTTTTCCTAAGGATCCATCCGTAGTGGAAAAAACATCATGATACTCAGTTAAAAGTCAAAAAAATTTCTACTGAATTTCTTCTTCTTGAATGTCTTTATTGATTTTATTTTTAATAGACCGCAAAAGGAATTCATCCGCAACTGATTGAGAGTGATTGATCTCAGCAACGGTAAGAATACGATGTTTATAAACTTCTACATCCAAGATATGTTGATTTTTGTGAATTACTAAAGTGGTATTTAAATGATTACAGACTTCAATATTACATTGTTGATGTGAGCCTATTGTATAAATAACTTGTGTGAGGGACAATCCGTTAGTTTTCAAAGTGTCGGAAAGGATTAATATTTCAGATCCCGGTAACGTTTTCTTTATTTGCACTATTAAATTCGAAGTTACGTTTGGCTCAATAGATTGCGTGCAAGATGATATTACGGGTGAATGAGAATTCTGTTGGGTCGCGTATATTATTTCTTTATTAGTGAGACAAGTTATTGGTTCTTCAACGTACGTCACTGTTTTATTTGTCGTCTCCTTTTTATCCAAAACTGATTTTAAGGTATTAGAAGACTTATAGAATTTTCCTTTGATATACACGCCGTTCTTGGCAGAGGCTAAAATAATGTTTTGATTACCCATAGACGGATATCCTATAATTACAGCTGGATACATATCAATCTTTAGTACAACAAGAAATGTATCGGCAAACGTGTGCTTACCGACCTTGAACTGAACATGAGTTACGCCTTTTACATTTAATTCATTATTTCCTATACCCGAGAGCCTTACTGCGGACTTTTCTATGGGGAAGCTCGAAAACAACAAATGATGTGTCCTCAAATCCATGATATTACGTGGACTACCAGAGTGAAAAAATAATGTAAATGATCTGTGTTCTAAATTTGCAGCATATAATGTTGGTCGTAACTCATTTTGGCTTATTATTGTATGAATTCGTTGCAAACCTACGGGAGCATGCACTGATTTGTTTGATTCGGCTGTGTGTTTCATAGGAAAATCTATTGCCTCACAATGATCTGATAAAACATTAAATGGATTATTCAATACTACTGATGTTGATATGAATGACCTTGACCCAACATCACTCTCTTCCCCACTGGAGTTAATTATGGGGTATTTGCTTTGCTCTGCACATTCTGAAAATTAGTCTGAACTTGTGAGTTCTGGTTTGACGACCCAGGATCAGCGTTATTCGAAGAACTATTTGTTTGTTTCTGATTTTGAACTACATTGACGTTTGGCTGTTTCTTCTTATTGAACTGAGGATTTTTCTTTTTATTTCCATATGCAACTGACTGTGGAATTGACTGTGTATTTCTAGGATTCTGTTGTGTCCTACGTGAGTAGCACTGACTATATGAATGAGTAGAACTATTATGTAACGAACAGAATCTTGTTCTGCAGTCTGCAATCAAGTGACCTTGACGTTTGCAATTATAACATGTCATTCCTGCAACTTGACTATTATGAACTACGTTTAATTGTTGTGGCTTAGTTTCATTCTTTGCAGAAAGTTGTGTAAACACGGGATCAAGATCAGGACACTTAGACATATGTTTCTTTATCTGTTTATATACATCCAATTCTGTACTTGCTGGCGTTATCTTTTTATCAAAACACCGCACTAAAGCTTCTTGCAACATAAGTGTCATGCAAGTTAAACAGATTAATCTTAAGAAAGGCGTCATGTTTACTTTACTTCTTTTTCTATCTCTACGACTCCTTGCAATCCTATCAAAATATCTATATGAATACAGACGTCCACTGCGTAAACGCATAAGCACTATATAATAAAGATTATAACAAAATCCTCCAAAACAATGATACTAATGCAAAGATATTTCCCGAGAACTTCTGAAAGTAAACGGAATTAGCACAGAGAGAGAAAAAAAATTCTCAACGAGAATTCGAAGTTGAATACAGTTTCCTTTAATGAAAGGAAAAATGAAGATTAACAAACAACTCACCCCAGCAATAATGGACGATTGACTCGTGATAACTACACTTCACTGTCTAAAACTGAAATGTATAAAGAAATGTACTTAGCTTCGGTTTATATGGGCGTAGGGTGATGTCGTCATTTCCTCTCTCTCTCACTGGATTGTTTCTTCTTATTGATGTTTAACCCTGGATAGGTACGGTGGGTCGTTTGCGACCCCGAGCGTCAAAAAAAAACAGGTTTTTCTCACATGACTCACCCCTGTGACTGAATTTGTGGGTGATCGACCTGCAGGAGGTGTCTCCCCTACACGCTCTAGTAGTGTCCAGATGTGCATTGCTGTAGCTGTACTCCTTCCCCGATTTCTGAGACGCGTCGGGGTCGTTCGCGTCCGAGTTTACCCTTCTGAGGTAGTTTGCATAATTATCAAAGTTATTACGTATTATGAAATTGTCGTAGAATGGTGCAACTTGTATAGGTTATCAGTTGTGGAAAGTCTTGGTGGATTGTTTGGCTACCATGTGCATGTTTTTTTTTTTAGTTAAAATGTCGTTCATCACCACGAGGACCATTTTACCGCGAGTGCCCCTTTTTCATTTTTTTTCATTTTTTTGCCAAGTCATTTTTCCGTAAGATATTGCCAAATAGTGTCGTAAAACTTTTGCTTGTTTAGTGTTGGAAAGTGTGTCTAGATGATCTGGCTACCCATGCATGACTTTGTTTTTGTCAGATACGACGTAGTTATTGGTATATTGGGTATTTAACTGCGGTTACCAATTTCTGTTTTTTTTTCAATATTTGTAAAAATTACTACGTAGTAAGGAATTGCCGTATATTATTCATTTTTTTTTCATGTTTATGTGTTAGAAAGTGTGCCTTGATGGTTGGGCTAACACGTGCATGTCTTTTTTTTTATCTGAGATGTCGTATATTAGAATGTCGGGCATTTTACCGCGAGTGTCCCTTTTTAATTTTTTTTTATTTTTTTGCCAAGTCATTTTTCCGTAAGATATTGCGAAATAGTGTCGTAAAACTTTTGCTTTTTTAATGTTGGAAAGTGTGTCTAGATGATCTGGCTACCCATGCGTGATTTTGTTTTTGTCAGATACGACGTAGTTATTGGTATATTGGGTATTTAACTGCGGTTGCCAATTTCTGTTTTTTTTTCAATATTTGTAAAAATTTACTACGTAGTAAGGAATTGCCGTATATTATTGATTTTTTTTTTATGTTTATGTGTTAGAAAGTGTGTGTGCCTTGATGGTTGGGCTAACACGTGCATGTCTTTTTTTTTTATCTGAGATGCCGTATATTAGAATGTTGGGCATTTTTCCGCGAGTGCCCCTTTTTATTTGTTTTGCATTTTTTTGCTTAGTCATGTTACCGTAAGGAATTGGCAAGTAGTTGCGCAAAACTTATATTTTTATAGTGTTGGAAAGTGTTTCTAGATGATCTGGCTACCCATGCCTATTTTTTTTTTAGCCAGATATGGCGTATATATAAGTATGTGTTCGATTTTCCTGTGATTGCCATTTTTTCGTTTTTTCCCATTTCTTTCAAAATTACTACGTACTAAGGAACTATCACAGAGTAATATTTCATTTATATGTTTATTTGTCGGAAAATATGCCTTGATGGTTTGCCTAGCACGTGGCTGAAATTTTTTTTTTCTGAAATGCCGTATATTAGAATGGCCATTTTTCCACGAGTGCCCCTTTTTATTTGTTTTGCATTTTTTTGCTTAGTCATGTTACCGTAAGGAATTGGCAAGTAGTGTCGCAAAACTTATATTTTTATAGTGTTGGAAAGTGTTTCTAGATGATCTGGCTACCCATGCCTATCTTTTTTTTAGCCAGATATGGCGTATATATAGGTATGTGTTCGATTTTCCGGTGATTGCCATTTTTTCGTTTTTTCCCAATTCTTTCAAAATTACTACGTACTAAGGAACTATCACAGAGTAATGATTCCTCTAGATGTTTATTTGTCGGAAAATTTTGTTTACTTTTTTTTTTATTGAATATCATCAAATTTTTTTAGCTAAAATATTGTTTTACATTTTTTTTTTTCGATTTTATTTCCCTTCAAAAAAAATTTTTTGGGTCAGAATTTTAATTTTATAGTCGTAAAATAATCGACAATTATCCAGCAACCCACCATACAATTTTTATGCAAATCCAATAATAATTAGATTAGTAAATAACACCTTGAAATTGACATACCCTTCCTACATTTCAAGTGGCAGATTAGGGAGTCTGAGTCAGTGTGGTTGGCGGCCATTTTGTGGACATATCCGAAGCGTAAGCTGCCCTATCTATATATATTCTTGTTCCCTATAGAATTTGTGATATTTTGGTATATTTTTACCTGCATAAATATCATATTATATATTAAATATATGTATTTTTTTACGAAATTTCCAAGTACTCAAAAAATTACCTTTAGATATGGCCCCTGATATAAATGTAATTTACAAAATAATGAAGATTTTTTTACATATTTCTATTTTAGGATAACATATGTTTATTCCCTAAAAAAATTAGCCACTTCCTATTTCATTTGGGTACCCAAAAAAATTCATGAAATTTGGACAATTTTTTTTGGCCAAAAAAAGTTACCCTTTTTTTCTCATTTCAGATCTTCACCTCCATGGGTCTGACTTCATCCAAAATACATCAAGATATGTCCTAAACATTCAAAAATCAATTCCTAAAAGGATTTGTGTATATATGTATAAACTTTTTTTTTATGAATTTTTATGTCAGGTCTTTTTTTTTTCTACTTAATTTTTTAAAATATTTATAATAAATAGTTTTTCTGCAGATGAGTAGTATTTATCTTTACAGTTGTTTTGAGCATTCATTGAAGTTTTTTTTGGCAAAAGAAAAAAGGAGGTTACTGCAAAAACTGATTTTTCAAGAATTTTTTTTGGCGTCGGGGTCGTTCGCGTCCGAGTATACCCTTAAAGGGGTGTCCGAGGACCGTACTTATCCAGGGTTAAGGTGAATGTTTTCGGTCCGATTTCCATTGAATGTAGTGCTTCCTGGATGTGATTCTCGAAGGTTTAGTAAACGTTGAATGTCAGTCCATGGTTTTCTTAGGATGTTGATTGATGATCCAGTTCCTCAGTTTGTATAACATTTATTTGTTGCTATTCAATGTTTTAATTTCTTCGGTGGACGTAGATACTTCGTCAAAATTGTAGATTCATTACGGTTGATTTCCTGAAGATCTTTCTCTTGTTCTTAGAGTTTTATTCGCTGGTTCTTGAAGATCTTTCTCTGGTTCTTAGAGTGTTATTCGCTGGTTCTTGAAGATCTTTCTCTGGTTCTTAGAGTTTTATTCGCTGCCACCATTTATTGGTGTGATACTGTTATTAACACACATTCGGGTTCCCATCAAATGTCATCTTCAATGTGTTGTATATTAGACTTGGTATGTTACATCTTCAAGTAAGTCTAGGTAAGTTAATTTTAAAATAGTTTATTCCTTTGCTTCAAAACAGTTATTAACATCTCCATCACAGGAGCATAGATGGTTTAGTCGGATGACCATTCCGTATGACATCTAAGTAAGAACTGGCTAAAATATCGATATCACAGATATCGTAGTCAGTTATCTCAGCATTTAAACACATAATGTAAAGTAAACATTAATATAGGAAGACACCTGCATCCGGTGGCGACACAACTCTTTCTCACGATTCGTATTTGTGTTTATTCTTCATAAAAATGTTACATTGCTGAGGTTTGGCATTCTCATCCTGGTTATGACATGACTATGGCATTTCTCACACTCGCTCCTCTTCCATATTGACCTCTTAGGTCATGTATTTAAACATGTAATTTTACATATATTATATATACACCAAGGTTTATCTTAATGACATAATTAGCTTATACCCGATGAAAAACATAGGAATTGACTCCAACATTGTAAGTTTATTGCAATTAGAAGCTGAATTATGACAAAAAGTTCAGAAATAGGCGGCCATTTTGAAAACTGTCATGGCGGCTATACTATCCATATCTATAATGTCCAACAAGTGGATTCATATTTATCTGTATCTGAACAATCTATTTAGACTTGTTGGACTATTCTAACATGCAATCAGCAGGGTGTTGGTCATTATCTTACTTTGGCTTCCTGACTATTAGAAAGTAAAGGAATGAAGATGAAGATCGGATAGGAAAAGCCAAAGGTTAGTAGTAGCGAAGAACATGAAGAAGTGAACATTCAAGTTGAAGCTTGTACAGTACTAACACCAAAGAATGCATTTAAATACTTGGAATCAATGACAACTGAGAGATTAGTGGAACAGTGAGAGGAAAGAGGCCTGGTGAAAATTCAGAAAAGTAACCAGTTGTGTTACACTAGAAAATGCCATTACAGCTCAAATTGAAGATCCATAATACAGTTCTCAGCCCAGACTATGAATGGGACAAAGACTTGGGCACTTAAGAGGAAAAAAAAGGACTGTTGTATAGAACCGAGATGAGAATGGTTCTATGGGTTGAAGGAACATCACTACTTGGAAGGAGGCATAATAATAACATAAGAAGAATGTGTCATACTGTATATGCAATGTAAAAGATAAGGCTAGGAAAGCTCGTCTGATATACTATGCCCGAAGGAGGAGAAACCAACAAAGAGAGGTAAGAACAAATGTGAATGCTGCAAGAATTTGTTCATCGTGTTATGGTGTTGTCATACCTGGTCGTCCTCTCCTTTGTTTATTTGCTAATAGCACATCTTCCTGCCATTTTGATATCCACCTTTGGGCTGTGCGAATTAACACTCCGATGCTGACTGCAATATTTCGTGTCGGAACCACTCTCCCACTCACCAATGATCTGCCCTCTTTTAGTTTTTCTTTATTTTTTTTTCACTGTTGCCATATCCACAAGCATTGCCATACATTAGTATATAATAGATAAATCATAAAGCTTAACATTATATATTACAACAGTTATTCCAAATATATGTTATAGAGTACATAAACGCAAACACGACCATTAACACTTAGGTATTATAAATAGTCCTAATCTTCACTACATAACAAAGCGCAATTGTCTGGCAACATATAAAAATACATAAGCATATATTTCATCTCGGTCATGGTCAAATCTACCCATTCCTTACGTAGGAGAAGAGGAAATAGTCTTACCCTGATGAGAGGAGGTTGCGTGTGTCCATAATTATACAAAATGGCTGCAAATTCCATGTTTTTAATACTCCTGATTTTTGGAACACCCATAATCCATAGCTGTGTCCCACGACTTTCGTGGGAAAACAGTGCATCCCTTCCCCTTAAAACTACCGTTCAAAATGTAAACGATTATATAAGTAATGTTGTATACCTATATGCCAGTTTTCATGGTGAGTTGGAATCATTAATATTAAATGTTATCAGCGAGGATATTACTATCACCGCCTCATAACTGCCAATGAACAAACCTTGCCAAGCCTTACATTTATATCACCCAATTACCAACTCTCCACTATCACCCGTAGCCTCCACCTTGTATTATCCTTCTACCCCCAAATCCACAGTCTCGAGGTTTAAGGTTCGTAGAGTTATTAAAAGATCCTTTTAGAGGATGCTTTTTAGATGACAATAAAAGCTAATATTACAATATTTCATGACGTTATATTTTCCAAATGTTTACCATTATTCCTTGAAGAGCTTGGAGGGGGAAACCCGTCAGTGTTGAACATTAGCACCTGAAACGATAAGTAAAGTCGTAAAAATAAGAAGAGTCAAGGCTAGGTGAATATTTCCTTAGCCTTGGGTGGAATGGAGCTAGACTATGCCCTTTGTGAAATAAAGAAGCATTGATTCAGCCGGGAAACGAGATTCGCTGGAAGGTGACGGATCTGGCCAGATCTACAGTATATACTGTCAGCCTATAATTTGAAAATATACATTCTTAATGGTAGCCGTTTTTGCAATTCATAGATCATGTGTACCACACCATAATTATGGTAATAATGCACCGCTGAACCTATTCATTATACTTCATTTCACATCTCTTATACCAATGATTTTTGAAACAATGTAATAAATTAGTTTGAGTAACAAAGCACTTTAAATTTCAAACCTTAAACTGATGTTATTGATATATCAAATTAAACTATTTTTCCTTATTGTTGCGGGGCTCAGCCAAGTGCCCATGACACAAAAGCTGACTCCAAACACACCGAGCTTCGCAACTACTGGGCGGAATAAAAGAGAAACAATCTAAATCTCTAAGCCACACGAGAGAGAGAGAGAGAGAGAGAGAGAGAGAGAGAGAGAGAGAGAGAGAGCGTGTAGCAGTATTTAAGGGTGTCTTATATAAAAATAAGATATGGAGATTAATTAAGTAGATTTAATAGAATTATATGTAATTTAAGCTATTCTCTCTCTCTCTCTCTCTCTCTCTCTCTCTCTCTCTCTCTCTCTCTCTCTCTCTCTCTCATTAACATATATTTCAGTCATCGTTGCACTTCTTTAACCGATATGTGTAATTTTCCTATTCCTCACATTCAAACGATGCGCTGGGCGTTTAAAAGTAGGCTCCTTCCAGGGCAAGAAGGGCATGATCTCTCCAGGCCGGGCTTGGCCAAGGCCGTCTCATGTACAGGCCTGGTCAATGGAGGAAGAACGGCACGAGTAGGTCGATTGATATGGAGACGGAACACCTGACCATCCTCAACCCTTCTTTCTATCACACACCACTCACTATGCATACACTTTGTTTCTCGTTACAGTTTACAGCTGATAATCGTCATAGAAGAATTAACAGATCATACACACCAAAAGGAGATGACTTTGAATAATCCGGCTAAGAAAAATTAGACAGAAGAAAGTAATAAAATCTAAATAAAACTTTTCCTTGGCAGTAGTCCAATTCCAAGACCCACTGATTCCAAATTACGCTTGCATACCGAAAGAAAATAGAATGATCCTAACGCTGTAATAAAAAAAAAAAAAAAAAAAAAAACATTAACATAAATAAACATTTCCGGCAATTTAAAATTAATGAATATTATCTTTTGCAGAATCATCCACAACCACATGATCTTGCTGTAGCCTACATTTTCTTTATTTGAAGTGTTTGACGGATTTATTTTTACTTTTTACTATCAATGTTTGCAATGCTCTTAGCTGTGAGGTTCTTCCCAATTGTCTTATCGAAGAAGGATGTGTCAGATTCAATACCACTAGATTTGAAGTGTAGCTGTGTTACCTGAAAAGTGTTTAAATGCAATATTAAAGTGCATAACACATTTTCATAAAAATGAGAGAGAGAGAGAGAGAGAGAGAGAGAGAGAGAGAGAGAGAGAGAGAGAGAGAGAGAGAGAGGAAGCAACCGAAGAATGAGGAAGCAAGAATTGAAAGAGAAGAAATCAAAGAGATAATGAAGTAGTAAGAAGCAAGGGAAAAAGTGTGAATACCCAAGCAATTTTGTAAACAGTTTGGTATTCTGTGACCTATACCACATGAACAATGTAATGCAATTATAATGATTACAACAATAGATATAGTACTTCCCCTACTATTTTAGATAGGAATATATTCGTCTCTCCTTATAACGTGCATTCACTTGGTTTTTTCTTTATCAGCTTTTGAAAAGGAACTCATACTTTCGGTAACTCTCTTTGCAGTTTGGTACACACTACATAATAGGCTCTACCTGGATTCCAAAACCCCTTTATTTACATCCTAGAGTAGCAGTGTGAAAGCACTACTCGTGTCACGTGGGACCTTTCTTAACCCCCAAATGACCCGGCCTTCTATCGAGACGGCGTTAGCTTGGCAAGGCAACACCGCTTTTGTTGGTGGGGGTACGATCACGTTCTTAAGTGATGACAGTGTGGGCGTTTATTATCGTTCACATATGAAAAGGATTAATTATATTTTTTTATATCTTTTTTTTTATTATAGGACCAAATCAGCACATATATCAAGAATATATCTTATCTTCATCTCCTGCTACGCCTATTGACGCAAAGGACCTAGGTTAGATTTCATCAGACATATCTATCTTCAGCTTTTAGTTCAATACTTCTCCATTCATCACCTCCTACTTCGCTCTCCATAGTCCTTAGCCACGTAGGCCTGGGTCTCCCAACTCTTCTAGTGCCTTGTAGTGCCCAGCTGAACGTTTGGTTAACTTTTCCCTCTCGGGGAGTGCGAAGATCATTACCAAACTATCTCCATCTACCCCTCATCATAATCTCATCCACATATGACACTCGAGCAATCTCTCTTATAGTTTCATTTTTAATCCTGTCCTGCCATATAATTCCCAATATCCTGCTGAGGGCTTTGTTCTCAAATCTACTAAATCTATTGGAGATGGTTTCATTGCCATACCATGACACATGTCTATCCAGTAACACCAATATCACGAAACTGATATATAGTCTGATTTCTATGTGTAATTTAGGTGATTTGATTTCCAAATTTCACTCAACCTAGCTATTGTCTGAATAACTTTTTTCAATCCTTCACTAAATTCTAATTCTAAAGATCCTGTATTGGAGATCGTAGTTCTTAAATACTGAATTATTCTACCCCATTAATCCTTTCTCCTTCCAAGTATATATCACCTTTCATTGCATACTACGATCTCATCATCTTTGTCTTTCTTCTATTTATCTTCAGCCCAACTGCGTGTGATATTTCAGGCATTCTGGTAAGCATGCATTGCAAATCCTGTGGTGTTCTGCTAACAAGGACAGCATCATCAGCATAATCTAGGTATGCTAAATTCCTATCACTAATAAAAAAAAATCTTCACTGGTATAAACTTCGCCATTTTTAATATTATGCCATGATATGAAATGGAACATTCTGAAATATGAACGATAAAATCAAGGCTGCCAACCACACGCATTCTTCCTAGAAATAACAACACAAGAAAATTCGCCTCCTTAACTTCGAGAGGAATAACGTGATTCATCGTGTAGAATTTTATTCTTTTTTATTATTATTATTATTATTATCAATTGCTAAGCTACAACCCTAATTGGAAAAGCACAATGCTATAAGCCTAGGGGCTCTAATAGGAAAAATAGCTCAGTGAGGAAAGGAAAAAAAGGGAAAATAAATTTTTAAGAAATTAACAACATTAAAATAAATATCTCCTATATAAACTATAAACACTTTAACAAGACAAGAGGAAGAGAAATTAGATAGAATAGTGTGCCTGAGTGTACCCTCAAGCAAGAGAATTCTAACCCAAGGCAGTGGAAGACCATGGTACAGAGGCTATAGCACTACCCAAGACTAGAGAACAATGGTTTGATTTTGGAGAGTCCTTCTCCTAGAAGAGCTGCTTACCATAGCTAAAGAGTCCCTCCTACCCTTACCAAGAGGAAAGTGGCCACTGAAAATTTACAGATCATTAACCCCTTGGGTGAAGAATTGTTTGGAAATCTTAATTATTGTCAGGTGTATGAGGACAGCAGAGAATATGTACAGAATATGTCAGACTATTCGGTGTGTGTAGGCAAAATGTAAAATGAACCGTGACCAGAAAGAAGGATCCAATGTAGTACTGTCTGGCCAGTCAATGGACCCCAAAACTCTCTAGCGGTAGTATCTCAACGGGTGGCTGGTGCCCTGGCCAACCTACTACCTACTATATAATTATAATTTAGTTACATAACAATATATTTTCACCAATAATTATCTTATGCACGTTAAGTAGGCTCATGACCTAGCATTGAGATTTAATTATTAATGAATGCTTGAAAATTGAAACCATACATAATCAATAAAGCATTTTTATCATTTCAGTCTTTCCTATTTAAAATTTTTTCTCCAGTAAAACCATATCAGAGCCAAAAATTACAAGTAAGCCACTGTAGTAATTTGAATGATGACATGTCCCTTTATATCAGCCGCCTCATCATGGGAACTTGCTACCCGAGCTGCTGCAACTTCCAGATGTTGCTTTATAAGTTGAAAAGTAGTCTGGAAGTAAAAGTACACAGTTTCATCATTTATGAACGCCGATCTTCAATTGATAGGGGCAGGCTGAAGAAATCTATGTTCAGTCAACTCATATGTGTCCTCCTTAGAAAAGAGACAGAAAGGAAGAGAGAAGATGCTCCAAGACTTTATAGTAGCTCCTAGGAAACAAGAAACTCTGCGGCCCAAACACTCCTGATTTAAGTTTTAGTTGTGTAAAGCAATGAGTCTCCAGTGCTTTAGTACATTAATCTTTTTTTATAATACTGATTCATTAGTATTTGAATAAACCATGTATCATTAGTGATTGCCAGTATAGACCTAAACTACAAGGGGCCTTCCTACTCTATATTTCTAAGGGACTTATATTTAATACTTTATATAACTGATTTTGAAACTATTCTTGACTAGAATATTGCATGTGCGAATTAATACTGTTGATGTTTAGTTGAAAAAGAGACTCCAATTATAAATTCTTTTGAATGAATTAAGCCATACTAATTTGACAAATATTCACCCAATATAAAACTAACGCCAACGTGATAATTCTTTCTATTGCTCTTTGAGTTTTAACTGCTTTGAGTTCTAAGACTTAATATGGACCCAAATTTCTGATGCACGAGTTAATACTTGAAGGACCATCTGCTTGAATATTTTTCATTTTAGAAAAATTTACATTTTACTTTTACTAATATCACTTTGTTTACCGCAAGCTCTCCAACCCATGTACATCCTTCTTTTAATTTCGGTCTCATGTTCTGAAGAATCGCTTACTGTCTGTCCCAAGAACGTATATTCATCAACAATCTCTAGAGGTTCATCCGAAACCCCTATTTCTTATCTCTCCACGTTTTCATTGAACATTATAATAGTTTTACTCTTATTAATTTCAAGTCCAACATTTCTCCTTTCCCTATTTAAATCTTCAATCATCTTTTTGTAAATACTCCCATAATTCATTAAATAGAAGTATGTCATCTGCAAAATTTAAGTTGTAAATATATTCTCCTTAAATATTATTTGCTACATTTTCCCAATCTAAATTCTTAGAAGCTTCTAGGCTTGCTGTGAATAATTTAGGAGAGATAAGGTCTAACACGTTCGTTCTCTATCAGAATTTTCTCACCATCTTTATGTAGTTTTCAGATTGACCTTTGGGATCTCACTATACAGAAATCTCATAGCGGCAGATATAGGAGAATGACACTACTGAAGCAAACCATTGTTCTATAGTCTTTGATAGTGCCACAGCCTCTTTACTAGGGTCGTCTTCTGCCATAAGTTAGGGTTCTCTTGCTTGAGGGTAAGATTTTTCCCCCTAATTTATATGTTTACTTATTTCCTTTGCTCACTAAGTTATCTTCCCTTTAACAGCCCTTGGGTTTATAGCATTTTTTTTTCAACTAGGGTAATAACTTAGCTGAGGATAATAATAATAATAATAATAATAATAATAATAATAATAATAATAATAATATAGATATCTTCAAGTGTTCTAGCTTAAGATTCATCTATGCCCTGTCTCTGAAGTGCTTTCATTACTACTGAAGTTTTGCCAGAATCGAAAGCTTCCTCGCAGTCCATAAATGACATACATAGTGGTTTGTCTTGCTCTAGTTTTTCTATTTGGCCTAATGTGATCGTTGTGAACATTCAATATATTACTGAGTAGACTTCTTGGGCGACATTTTTTGTTTTTTAGGTCTCTTGTGTCTCCCTATTTTGTGAATTAGTATAATGGTAGTTTTTCCAAGTTTTAGGTATAGAGCATCCGTGCAGAAATTAGGCGTAAAGTTCAGCAAGTTTTACTACTATGAAATATCCTCCATATATTAGTTGATAATCTTCCCTTGCTGCTGTGCCTCCTTTCATGCATTTTAAAGTTTTCTTCAATTTTCTTACTGTTGCATTTGGTACTGGCTTAGCAAAGTTATTTTTCATATCATTAATGCATAGTCTTGTATAGACATCACTGCTATTTTTATCACTCCAGCTCGTTTGTTGATAACATTTCTTTTTCCCCCTTACAAGCAAATAGCTGTAAATGCTTTATTCTGAGTTTCCTCTTTTTTTATTAGTGGTATCATTATTATAATCATTATTTCTGTAGTACACCCTCTTTCAAGCCGGTTTTATTGAAGATTATAGATGCCTCAGAGTCGTTGATTTTGTAATTTAGGTTTTTAATTGCTCGATTTTTTTCTCAACAGTACGGCATGCCGCCAGTAGAAGTGCTATGTTGGTCACCAGTAGGTAAGGGAGCAAAATGCGTAGGAAAATTTCAAGAATTTACTAAAAATTTAATAATAGTAAATTTGCCAAGTACAGGGTACAAAAGAGTCGGCTGAAATGAGTTTCAAGGTGTCAGGTGTTTTCCCTCATCTTCAGTTTAGAAGCGGAACAATGTAGGCCGGGCTAGCTCTATTTATACAGGTCAGGGCGATAGTCAGTTTGGGCACTGGTTGTTGATTGGTCCCGGTAAGTGGAGGCAGTACCGAGTCTGGGACAAGGCACATCTCCCATTGGCTGAGGCACTCGCAGGGAGAACCACTGGCACCATTACTATTACTGTTGCGAAAAGGAAAATTAGAGCAATTAAAAAGCTCAACTACAAAATCAACCCCATTGAAGCAGCTATGATCTTCATTGATACATAAACCTAATTGGAAAAGTTGGATACTGTAGGCCCAAATGCTCCAACGAAGAAAATAACCCAGTGAGGAAATGAAAAATAAGGAAACAAATTCAATAGTATACGTGAGTGTACCTTCAAATAAGAGAACTCTAACTCATGACAGTGAAAACCCATGGTACAGAGGCTATGCCACTACTCAAGATTAGAGAACAATGGTTTGATTTTGGAATGTCTTTCTCCTAAAAAAACTTCGGACCATAGCTAAAAGATCTCTTTCACCTTTACCAAGAGGAAACTATTCACTGAACAAGTACAGTGAAAAAGATTTTTTCTGTTATCTCAATGTTATCAAGTGTATAAGGAAAGCAGAGAATGTGTAAAGAATACGCCCGACTATTCATTAAATGTGTAAGCAAAGGAAAAATGAGACGTAACCAGAGAGAGAGAGAGAGAGAGAGATCTAATTTAGTAACATCTGGCCAGTTTTCTCTATTTTAGTCTGAATGAGTTTATGAAGGCCTTGTTTTTAGTTTGTTTATTTTTGGTGATAGTTCTGCTAATTCTTTTTCATACATGCTGGATTTTACCCTCATTTCCAATCCCTCCTATATTACGCTTATTGTACTGTATATTCTGATACTTCTTTACTTGCTTCTACTTCATCAATTAACTAAGAGTACCTATTTTGTATTGATAAACAAATCTCATCAGACATATCTTTTATTACAGGGGTGTTTATATTCTGTCTTAGAACTAGTCTCTCTCTCTCTCTCTCTCTCTCTCTCTCTCTCTCTCTCTCTCTCTCTCTCTCTCTCTCTCTCTCTTTCTATATATATATATATATATATATATATATATATATATATATATATATATATATATATATATATGTTTATTTATATATATATATAAATATATATATATATATATATATATATATATATATATATATATATATATATATATATATTATACACCTCCTAACCTCTGGATTCTGTCTACCTCAGGATAAGAGACCCAAGAGAAATCAACTTAAAGATAATAGGTTCTGGTTGGATAAGCAATCGAACCCGGACCAAAGAAACTGAGGTTCAAATGACTTAGCAACCCAGCCACTAAGAGAAATAAAACTTGATGGCAATTCTCCCCTACTTATACCTGTCGAATTCAGGTTTTCTTGTACTTGGATCGAAATCAACGCATCTCCGCCACTGTAGTTTGCTGTTAAGTTTGTACTTGGCTATGATTGATGATATTTTTTCACATTTAGACGTGTTCTTCATATTTATTTATATAAACTATATATTTTACACATCCTAATATCTGGATTCTCTCTACCTCGGGAACAAAGACCGGAGGGGGAATCATTTTAAAGACAATAGTTCTGGTCGGCCGGGGAATCAAACCTGGACCCAAGAAACTGAGGTTTCATTGACTTAGCAACTCAGCCTCAATGAGACAGATACTTATACCTATCGAATTCGGGTTATTTTTTTTTTTTTTTTTTTTTTTTTTAATCGAAATCAACTCATCTTTACCAATGTAACTTTTTGTTAAGTTTTTACTTGGCTACGACTAATGATAATTTTTCCCATGTAAAGGTTTTTTTTTCATACATATATTCTAATAAGCCATATATCATACACCTCCTAATATCTGGATCTTCTCTTCTTCGGGATCAGATCAGGTAGTAGGTAGGCCAGGACACCAGTAACCCATCAAGATACTACCGGTAAAGAGTTGTGGGGTTCTTAGACTGGCCAGACAGTACTATATTGGATCTTTCTCTCTCAGTAGGGTTCACTTTCCCTTTGCCTACACATACACCGAATAGTCTGGCCTATTTACAGATTCTCCTCTGTCCTCGTATATCTAACAACACTGACATTACCAAACAATTCTTTTTCAACAAAGGGGTTAACTATTGCACTGTAATTGGTCAGTGGCGACTTTCCTCTTGTTAAGTGTAGAAGAGACACTTTAGCTATGGTCAGCAGCTTTTCTAGGAGAAGACACTCCAAAATCAAACCTTTTTTCTCTAGACTTGGGTCTTCCACTGTCTTAGGTTAGAGTTCTCTTGCTTGAGGGTACACTCGGGCACACTATCTATCTAATTTCTCTTCCTTTTGTTTTGTTAAAGTTTTTATAACTAAAATAGGAATTATTTATTTTAATGTCAATCTTCTTCAAATATTTTTTTCCTTGTTTCCTTTCCTCACTGGGTTGTTTTCCCTGTTGGGGCCCCTAAGCTTTTAACATCCTGCGTTTCCAACTATCGTTGTAGCTTATCGGGTAACAATGACAATAATACTTTATGAGAAAAAATTTTAATTTCATACACATTGCCTTTAAAATATTCCCTTTTCAAAACATACCTAGCTCCAGAGTAGCCTTCCATAAGCTAAAATTCCACAAATAACCTTTCAAGAGCTGCACTTTAATAGTAGCCTTCGAAAATCTAACATTTGATAGCCAGACTTTTGATCGCTGCCATGGAATTTGTAGCCTTTTAAAAGCTATCATTTCAATAACTAATATCAGTAAAGTTGCCATTTGATAAGAAGTCTTTAAAAATTGTCGTATGACGTGAAGGTCTGCTAGTTAGAAAACCAATTCTTATTAATCTATTAGAATAAATTTAAAAGGATTCAATTAGGTAACAATTGATATTTAAATAGAAGTGACTTCTCTCTCAGACCTGGTCAAACAAAATTAGGTTTTGGTAGTTTCTCATTACTTATATTTTCAAAAAGAAAAAAATAAATACCTAGTTTATTCTTTGAGAGAGAGAGAGAGAGAGAGAGAGAGAGAGAGAGAGAGAGAGAGAGAGAGAGAGAGAGAGAGAGAGAGAGAGAGAGATAAGTGGATTCCGACACGACACCTCAGAAAGAAATGTTATCTTCCCTCCGATGTAGGCAATAGCCTCCACGCAGTCGAACAGTGGCTGTCAGGCAAACACTGTTACCATATCATAAAGCAAAGAAGTATGACGTCATAATCGTTGAAATAAGGACAGTTGATATGGTAACAAACAGTGGCACCAGATGAAGCTGTCTACCATGATTTCTACTCCGTTTACCAGACAAAGACCGAAAGACAGTGTTCGAAGCTGATGTACGCTGACAACCCAGTTAACTACGCCAGTTGTATGAGGACTGATTCATACTGTACGGTTGGTCTTCGTACGAATATGGTCCGTTAACTTCCTAACAAAATGTCATTGTGGATCACGCTGTGCGTTCCGGATACGTTCAGTCATAATACAGCTGTTGCTATGATATGGCGTCAAAAAATGAATTGCTTTAATACAGCTCGCTGAAATATGATGAAAATTCCTAATGATGAGATCGGAGGGAGGATACTGGACTTTCTATAAACAATTTCAAAACGATGAAATGAAGTTTTACCAATTCTTTGGAATGCCAATAATTTCAATTAAAATATTTAATTCATAATATTGAAGATAATATGCTTAAGGCAAATACTAACCTTAGATAAAAGGTATTACGCAATAATATTATTCATTAGATGTTTTATTACCGAAATAATAATAATAATAATAATAATAATAACTATTATTATTATTATTATTATTATTATTATTATTATTATTATTATTATTATTATTATTATTATTAACCTCTTACCACTCATTATTACTTGAGTAGCCAACAATTAGTGACGTTAGCCAGGGGCGTAGGAGCGTTTTCCTATTTGGGGGGCTAAAGTTCGAAATAACACTGAAGGCGGAGCCGCAGGCGCGATTTCCTGGCATCTGACAGCATATTGTATCAAAAACAAAATCATATTTTTGGAAGACTTTTATGTGACCAATTCCAATTTTTACACAATAACAATCATAAAATACCAATAGGCCTATCTCTCTCTCTCTCTCTCTCTCTCTCTCTCTCTCTCTCTCTCTCTCTCTCTCTATATATATATATATATATATATATATATATATATATATATATATATATATATATATATATATATATATATATATATATATATATACCGATTGGCCTACTTGGTGAATTTACCCAAAATATACTGACGATGTTGATTCTTTGCTACAAACTCATTCGCAATATCGATCAAGTCAAGGCTATCGGTTTTTTTCCGAATGACAATGAAGTATTGTGGAGGATTTATTTTTGCTTTATTTTTATTTTTTGTTTTTGCCATATCCTGAGAGAGAGAGAGAGAGAGAGAGAGAGAGAGAGAGAGAGAGAGAGAGAGAGAGAGAGAGAGAGGTAGTTAGCGAATGATCGTTTGTGGTGAGAAAGACTGTTGGTATAAATGAGATTGTTTGTTTACATTTTTTAGTTAGGTTACGACAGTGGTGAATGTTTCGGAGCGAATGCTTTTTTTAATTTGACTGCAGCTTAAGGCAGTTGTGTGAGAGCTGGATTATATTTATATTTTTCTGACCAGCTTGGAAGTGTTGATTGATTTAAAAAGCCGTGATTCCTCCTTTGGAGTGACTAAAATTTGAGAAAGTGGATTATTGTTGATGACCTGGCCTGCGAGTGATTTTGTTTAGACTGCTCTTTTGAATTGTCCCACTGTTGATGACCTGGCCTGTTTATTGAGATTACGCATGATGATGATGAGGATGATGATGATGATGATGACGATGACGATGATATGATATCCAGGACCCCAATTAGGGAGGTAGTTGCGGAAAATTGCCGCAGAGTGTGTTGCTAGCCACAAAGGTGTGGTTGTGTGCAGTAAAAGACAGTTCTGCAGTGTGTGGACGGCTGTCAGTGTGCCATTGATTAAGACTCTGTCCTTATAAATATATATAATCATACATATTTGGGTGTTGGTGTGAAGTTTAATTTTAAGTTTGTTAGGTTTTTTGGGTGATTTATTTGAATGGTATTCGGTTATTATATATTTAAGTGTTGATAATTTGATTGTGGATTATTTATGTTGAGGATTTTAGTTTTTAAGAAATATAGTATTAAGGGTATGTTTTGTTTTGTTTGTCCTTTTATCCAAGAGTCCAGTTGATAATGTAAGGGGAAAGTTTGTGCAGAGGAGACTATTTGTCAGTTAGTGTGATCAAGGGTGTGGGGGTTGTTTTTGCAACATCCCGCCACAGTATCATGCAATAATTCAATCTTTTCTGAGTCATTGTACTCCGAAGGTACGTTTTCACTCTTCGCATGGCACTAAAAGCACGTTCGCTCTGTGCGTTTGATGCTGGCATAACAAGCAACAGCTTAACAACCTGTCACGTCAGTATGAAGAGACAATTTATGGTCACCATTACATATATTAAAATAACTGAATTTAGTTATATATATATATATATATATATATATATATATATATATATATATATATATATATATATATATATATATATATATATATGTACATATATATATATATATATATATATATATGTACATATATATATATATATATATATATATATATATATATATATATATATATATATATATATATATATATATATATATAAATTATATATAGAATTGTAAGTAAGCAAAATTAAGAACAAGCATATTTATAATATAAACATACATATTGGAAAGTCATGCCTGAGACCAGAAAATATACATATTAAAAGTGTATGAATAATGTATAATTAATACTTCGTAAGCTCTGAAATTATATAAAGGTATATATATTTAAAAAGAATTATGAAGAAATTATATATATATATATATATATATATATATATATATATTATATATATATATATATATATATACATATATATATACACACATATATATATATATAATATATATATATATATATATGTGTGTGTGTGTGTGTGTGTATTTTAAGTGGCTTGATTACCAATATTGGGGCTGCTCTCAGTAAAACTAAGCGAGTGACGAGTGACGGGACTGTGAAACTATGATGCTGGGTACTAACATGATACTTACGTGGCGGGGGTGGGGTGGGAGGGTGAGACTGTACAAGAGCTCTTGCCAGAGATGAAATGTATTTACAAAATGTAAATCTGAATGTTTAAAAGCATATTTTCAGCAAAAAAGTGGGGAGGGGGTGCTATCCCCCCCCCCAGCCCCCCTGCTCCTACACCCCTGTTAGCAAAAAGGTCGTTAACATGTTTAAGTCCTTTCCAAAACACAATGTGACCGGAACTATTAGTAAGTTGGTCTATGCTCGTAACCCATTCAACCACGTTAAAGGAACCTCTTATCGGTTGGGAATCAAACTATAGAAATAATATACTGATGGGTCCAAACCCTTTTTACGTTTTATAGGAGAAGTTGAAACATTGAGAGAGAGAGAGAGAGAGAGAGAGAGAGAGAGAGAGAGAGAGAGAGAGAGAGAGAGAGAGAGAGAGAGTTTTAGTTTTGTTAAATCGAGATATTTTATTTGCTTTAGCTTTGTCCAAGAGAGAGAGAGAGAGAGAGAGAGAGAGAGAGAGAGAGAGAGAGAGAGAGAGTTTTAGTTTTGTTAAATCGAGATATTTTATTTGCTTTAGCTTTGTCCAAGAGAGAGAGAGAGAGAGAGAGAGAGAGAGAGAGAGTGTTTATTTGCTTTAATTTTGTCAAATCGCGCGTGCGCAAGAGAGAGTATGTATGTGTATGTGTGTGCGTGTGTTTGTGTCCGTGTGTTTGTGTATCCGCAGTGCGCGCCGCCGAACAAGTGGTAATTAGCGGAATGATTGTTTGTAGTGGGAAAGACTTTCGGTTGTTTGTTTACATTTTTAGCTAGGTTAGGGTGGTAATGAATGTCTTGGGCGAAAACATTTTCTATTTGACTGTAGCAGGAGTCGGTTGTGCTTTTTTTTTTTTTTTTTTTTTTTTTACAGTCGGCTTTGAAGCGATTTTTCTTGTATCGGAGCCGTAATTCCTCCTTAGGCTCCTTTGGACTCCTTACCATTCTTTGGAGTTAAATTTAGGCCTTGAAGGTGTTGCTTGCCTGCCTTGCCTTGTATATATGAACAATTTGATGATGACGACCTGGACCGTACTATGAACTTAGGAGAAGACTGCGGATATTTATATTTAGACTGCTGAAATATAGAAAGAATTTTAATCGTTGACGACCCGGCTGAAAATAGATTTGTTCTTGTTGATGATGATATGATGATGATGATGACCACCTTTAATGTGATTGGACAGTCTAATTGACTGCAGTGATTGTTTGCCAGGGATTTGTGGCAATTGGCGAAAAGGACTGTTGCCAGTGTGTGGAGTCTATGGACGACGGTGGCCACACACGTATATTAAATATTTAAGAGGTTTCTCGTATGTTTTAGTTTTAAGCTTTGATTATTTTGCTGGGTTATAGAATGTGATTGGTGTTTTAGTGGGTAAGTGTTTTTCGGTACTGTGCGTGGACTGACGGTGTTGGGTATATGTAAAGGATATTATTTTTTTCGATTGTTGGCGAGTTCTCGGTACCCCCCACGCACCGATAGATATACATCAAATTTTGTGTATTGTTATTTTTGTCTATTGAATTTAATGTGTGATTTTTTTGGTTGCGGTGAATAAAGTTTTTAAGGTTATATTTTGTTTGTTTTTCCCTTCGTGCAATAGTCCAGTTTGAAGTAAAGTAAGGGGAAAGTTTGTGTTGTGGGATATTTTGGAAGTTAGAGTGATCAAAGGTGTGGGGGTTTGTTACTGTTTACATCCCGCCACATAAATTTGGCTCCCGAACAGGGACTGTCGAAGGTGGGATTGAAACTGGACTGTTGAACAAGGGTATTAAAATAGGTTTAGGAATTAGATTTAATATATTAATGGTATTGAAATGGAGGAAATGGAAGAACAGTTATATATTTTAAAGGAGTAATTTCGGTTGTCTAATGAGCGAGAGGAGAGGTTGTTGTTGGAAAATGCGAGGTTAAGTAGTGAGAATGAGGAGATGCAAAGGAAACTTAGGGAACTTCAGGGAACTGTAGAGAGAGTGGAAGAGGGTGTTGAGATGAGAATGCGAGAAAATGAGAAACGAATGGAAGCAATGGTAGGGCAAATAATGGGGATGATGAAAACTGTCATGGGTGAAGGTGCAGTCGGGAGTGGCTTCTGCTTCTGGTAACGGGTTGATGGTGGAAGAGGATAGGGTAAGTGATAATGGGGAAGGTAGTGATAGTGATATTGAAAGTAAAGGGCCTAGACATAGTAAGATTGGAACGAAGGGTGATAGGAAGACTGAGAAGAAAGGTAAAGATAATGTGAAGAAAGAAAAGAAGAAAGGTCGGGGTGTGAGTGAGGATGATCATGAATGGGTGAAGGTGGTAAGTAAGAAAAAGGGTAAGAAGGGAATAGTTAAAGATAGGACTTTGAGTGTAGAATTAGATTCATTGTATTCAAATGAAGAAGAAGGCAACAAGAAGGGAGTAGGCAGTGAAGATAGTGAGAATGAAGTAGAGGAAGTTTGTAAGACAGTGTTTATGAGAGAGGTACCTAGGTGTGAAAGTTTTAATGAACATAGCAGTAGGGATGTATATGACTTCTTTAGGGAATATGAAAAGTTTTGTCAGGCTAAGTTTGGGGATAGTAAGAGAGTTTGGGCTAGGGAGTTGGGAGAATTTTTGTCAGGATATTTGTTGACAATGTATGGGGTGTTAATGAGTGTAGGAGGGGTTGAGTATGAAAGTGTAAAGAAGAGGATAATTGAACAGGTATAATGTATGAAAGGTTGTGTTAGGTATAAGCGAAAAAATGATTTTGATGAAGCATGAATGAAGGTGGGTGAAGCAATCTCGATGTATGTATGTCAGTTAGAAACATTGGCTAGAAAGAAGTATGGGGACGAAGGAATAAATGAAAATAAGGAACTAATGAAGAAGTTTTTGGGTACAGTACCAGAGAGTGTGTGTGAGTTTATTAATTTGAAACGGAATGAGAAAATGAGGTGGACTAGAGAGAGATTGACTTGGGATGATATTTTAGAGATAGTTGAGGATTACGAGTTGGATAGGTGTATGAAAGAAAGTAAATCTGTGAGTGTAAGAACTGGAATGGAGGAAAGTGTGCCAGAATTTGGTAGTTTTAGAGATGCTGATATGAGAGGGCCAATGAGGGTAGCAGATAGTTTAGTAGATAGAAGTGTTAGGGTGAGTAATGTAGGAATACCCATGCCGAGAAATGACGGGTTTAGATAGGGAAATCAAGTTTGGAGAGATAGAAGTGCTAGTGCGCAGCAAGGTAGGTTAGGTAGTGGTATCCGTGAAGAGAGGTGTTATAGGTGTGGGAAGGTAGGACATAAAAAGAACAAGTGTAGATGGGCATTAGGAGCATGTTTCGGGTGTGGAGAGACAGGGCATCGTATTAGCGACTGTAAGAAAGAGAAAGTGATTAAGTGTTATCGGTGTGGTATGACTGGGCACGTAGCAAGTGGATGTAGGAGTAATCGTATGAATGTAATTTGTGGTAATTGTGGTAAGGATGGTCATTATGCTAGAATGTGCAAGGAGTGTACTGAATGTGGTGCAGATGGGCATATAGCTAGGGTTTGTAGAAAGAAGGGATTAGGCCAGCCAGGATGTTCGGGAAACTAGAGTGTGAGAGGCTTCAACTGGGTGAGTCCTCCTGTGTGTGTAGAAGGAATAGGATCAATGTTCGTGAGAATGGGATGAATAATTGGTTGGAAATGAGCAGGTATGAATCTAGTATGCATGAGAAGTTAGGGCTGGAAAATAAACAATTAGTGTTAGTTGAATATAGGAAAAAGAGGCGTTTGAAAGTTTTAAGTAAGGATGAAAAAAGGGAAAATTTTATAAGTAAAAGTGAGAATAGAAAAAAGTATGACAAGGGTGTAAATGTACAGGTGAGTATGGAAGATAAATGTATTAATACAGATGAAACTTGGATGAGTATGAATGATACTTATAGTGTGTGTGGTTTTTCGTTAGATGAGGCAAGAGAACGTATGACGAACACGAGAATGAAAGATAGGAGAATGATAAGCAGTATGAATGATTCTTTTGTTAAAGTAGAAAACGGTTTAGATGTAGTGGATGAATTGTTGACAGAAATTAGTGGGATTTTCGGGCCAGATGAAATTGAGGTAGATGAAATAGTGCATGACATCTTAGACGAGCAGAACATAGACGGGAATCGTAATAGTACGTTGAATGAAAACGACATGGAAGCAGTAAATGAGAGAGTGCAGGTATATGAAGGTCCAGTTACTCGAAGCCAAGGCCCTGTTCCCAATTGCGACTGGGTAATGAGAAAATAGGTAAGTGTTGTGTGAGGATTTGGCAAAGTAAGGGGGGAGGATTAATTTTATTTTAATTTATTTTTTTTGTTTTGCCAAATTGAGAGAGAGAGAGAGAGAGAGAGAGAGAGAGAGAGAGAGTTTTAGTTGTGTTAAATCGAGATATTTTATTTGCTTTAGCTTTGTCAAAGAGAGAGAGAGAGAGAGAGAGAGAGAGAGAGAGAGAGAGAGAGAGAGAGAGAGAGAGAGAGAGTGTTTATTTGCTTTAGTTTTGTCAAATCGCGCGTGCGCAAGAGAGAGTATGTATGTGTGTTTGTGTGTGCTTGTGTTTGTGTCCGTGTGTTTGTGTGTCCGTGGTGCGCGCCGCCGAACAAGTGGTAATTAGCGGAATGATTGTTTGTAGTGGGAAAGACTTTCGGTTGTTTGTTTACATTTTTAGCTAGGTTAGGGCGGTAATGAATGTCTTGGGCGAAAACATTTTCTATTTGACTGTAGCAGGAGTCGGTTGTGTTTTTTTTTTTTTTTTTTTTTTTTTTTACAGTCGGCTTTGAAGCGATTTTTCTTGTATCGGAGCCGTAATTCCTCCTTAGGCTCCTTTGGACTCCTTAACATTCTTTGGAGTTAAATTTAGGCCTTGAAGGTGTTGCTTGCCTGCCTTGCCTTTTATATATGAACAATTTGATGATGACGACCTGGACCGTACTATGAACTTAGGAGAAGACTGCGGATATTTATATTTAGACTGCTGAAATATAGAAAGAATTTTAATCGTTGACGACCCGGCTGAAAATAGATTTGTTCTTGTTGATGATGATATGATGATGATGATGACCACCTTTAATGTGATTGGACAGTCTAATTGACTGCAGTGATTGTTTGCCAGGGATTTGTGGCAATTGGCGAAAAGGACTGTTGCCAGTGTGTGGAGTCTATGGACGACGGTGGCCACACACGTATATTAAATATTTAAGAGGTTTCTCGTATGTTTTAGTTTTAAGCTTTGATTATTTTGCTGGGTTATAGAATGTGATTGGTGTTTTAGTGGGTAAGTGTTTTTCGGTACTGTGCGTGGACTGACGGTGTTGGGTATATGTAAAGGACATTATTTTTTTCGATTGTTGGCGAGTTCTCGGTACCCCCACGCACCGATTTATATACAGCAAATTTTGTGTATTGTTATTTTTGTCTATTGAATTTAATGTGTGATTTTTTTGGTTGCGGTGAATATAGTTTTTAAGGTTATATTTTGTTTGTTTTTCCCTTCGTGCAATAGTCCAGTTTGAAGTAAAGTAAGGGGAAAGTTTGTGTTGTGGGATATTTTGGAAGTTAGAGTGATCAAAGGTGTGGGGGTTTGTTATGGTTTACATCCCGCCACAAAGCACGTCTTGGCACACCACAGAATCACATATGCCTGACTTAGAACAATACCCTGTCAGTGAACTGAGGATGTTTTTGGTACTAACATGCAATGTATGGCCTATATCAATCTAAGAAATAACTAATGTTTGAGACAGGTCATTCTACGGACTATGTTCGGTTAGGTAAATCCAAGTTGTTTCAATGATAAAGATGAATTGTTTATAACCTGTTTCGCCTATTCTCGTGTAGAGAAAGAGAGAGAGAGAGAGAGAGAGAGAGAGAGAGAATTGTGTATTTTCCTCACGATCAAACACTATTTCGGGCAATTGAGAGATTAGGGTGTCCATAATTGAAATAGGTTATGTTATGTTATATCATCAAAACCGTAATTTTGGTGTGCAAATGTCTTTCGTGCCAACCTCAGACTTTTATCAATTCTCCAATTTGCGTAGCTTTTTCTTATATCTTTTCGATATCTAAACTAGTAACAAACAATCCACTTCTCGGATTTTTTTACGTTATTTTATTAATTTTAGCTAAACGTTTATTTCTGCCGTTGTAAACGTTATCTTTGATGTCTTATAAGCATGGTTTCTGCCGGTAGGCTACGGTTCGATTAGCAACTGAGCCTCTATTCTATCGCAAAGTCAGCTTTCCTTTGTAACTGGATTGCAGCTAGCCATGTTTACAGGGAAGGTCAAACCTAATCAAGTAGAACTCCGTCCATGGTGCCCCTCCGGAGAGTGTTCGAAGCTCATATTCTATGAACACTGGCACTGTCCAACACACCAGTTGGCAGTCGTTATTGACGTCATCAACGCTTCTTTCTGCTTCACAATGCTAACTGATAACAATCGGTGTTCGATAAACATTGTTCTACTTTGTGGAAAAGGGAAGAAGACACTGGATGAGGATTTAGACGCAGAAAGGGGATCCTTCCTTGTTGTTTAATGAAGTCTCTCTCTCTCTCTCTCTCTCTCTCTCTCTCTCTCTCTCTCTCTCTCTCTCTTAAGGGTATATGAAATAGGAAATTATATTTATAGTGAATGAAACCCCCTCGAAACAAAATCAGTAAACTGTTTAGGAAAAAGAGAACGAAAGAATTATATCGAACCCTCTCATAAAATGCTAATCAATCTATCCAAGTAGCCAATGTGATTTAAACCCAGAAATAGTTTGACCTGAATAACCATACGTTTCTCAAAAGAATAAGAAACTTGTTCAAATATGATCAATGCTACCTGTAACCTGCTTGATAGTACTGTACGGGCGTTCCCTATATGGTGGACGAACATAATCCTCCTCTATATAATACAGAGGGTACTGTACCAGGAGTAGATCTAAAAACATGGGGGTCTTTACTAAAACTAAATACAGTCTACTGATCAGTAAATTTCAATAGGAATCAACAAGACACCTGACCTGTTCCAAAGCTGAAAGAAGACAACACCTTCAAACCCAATGTTCTTTCAAGTTGCACATATAAATTAACTCAAAGAATGGTATTCAATCACCTAAACTAAAAAGCAGGTCCAGTTCACCACAGAATCCATGTCAACAAAGAAGGTTCACAGAAGGTTTAGGCACTCAGAAGTAATGTCCACCATTAATGATAACAAACCTCTATATATCTGTTTAGATCTGGAAAAGGCCTATGAGCTAGCCAGTTCCCCTGCCATATTTTCTCTCTCTCTCTCTCTCTCTCTCTCTCTCTCTCTCTCTCTCTCTCTCTCTCTCTCTCTCTCTCTCTCTCTCTCTCCAAAAGAAAAGAGTTAAAGGTAGCCGTTTCCCATAATATCGTAAAGTTAGTCACTCTCTGAGGTGCCCCCCCCCCCCCTTTTTCCCCTCTTATATCTCTTTGGAGATTGGGATCACTCTAAGGCCTATTCTCCTCAATGTTTTCATGGTAAGGCTCTCTCTTAAAAATGAAATTTTCATATATGCTAGTGATGTAATACAATGTCCCTGCAGTCTCCCCGACGATGGCCGATAGAGATTTTCATGAGAAATGTTCATAATGCTGTTTAATCCCGTATTTCATGCAAAAGTGAAATCTTTACACTCAGGCCAACCCATGGGCTATATATATATATATATATATATATATATATATATATATATATATATATATATATATATATATATATATATATATATATATATCATCATCATCTTCCTCCTCTACGTCTATTGACGCAAAGGGCCTCGGTTAGATGTCGCCAGTCGTCTCAGTCTTGAACTTTCAATTTAATACTTCTCTATTCATCATCTCCTACTTCGGGCTTTATAGTCCTGAACCATGTAAGCCTCGGTCTCCTAATTCTTCTAGTGCCTTGTGGAGCCCAGTTAAACGTTTGGTGAACTAATCTCTCTTGGGGAGTGCGAAGAGCATGCCCAAACCCATCTCCATCTACCCCTCATCATAATCTCATCCACATATGGTACTCGAGTAATCTCTCTTATAGTTTCATTTCTAATCCTGTCCTGTCATTTAACTCCCAATATCCTTCCAAGGGCTTTTTTCTCAAATCTACTGAATCTATTGGAGATTGTTTCATTTTCATACCATGACTCATGTCCATAGAGTAACACCAATCTCACTAAACAGATATATAGTCTGATTTTATATGAAATTTTAGGCGATTTGATTTCCAAATTTTACTTAACCTAGCCATTGTCTGATTGTTTTTTTTTTTTCAGTCTTTCACTAAACTATAATTCTAAAGACAATGTATTGGAGATCATTGTTCCTAAATACATGAATGATTCTACCTCATTAATCCTTTCTCCTTCCAATGATATTTCATCTTCCATTGCATACTCCGTTCCCATCATCTCTGTATATCTTCTATTTATTTTCACTCCCCCCACCCCCTCGTGTGATATTTCATGCATTCTGGTAAGCAAGCTTTGAAAATCCTGTGGTATTCTGCTAAGAAGGACAGCATCATCTGCATACTCTAGGTCTGCTGAATTCCTATCACCAATCCAGTCCAATCCTTCTCCACCATCTCTGACTGTTCTACACATTACAAAGTTCATGAGGAGGATAAACAACATAGGTGACAACACATTCCCTTGGAGTACTCTGCTGTTCATTGGAAACTCACTTGATAAGACTTCATTATCATTAACTTTGCACTTGTTATTCTCATGAACAGACTTGATCAAATTTACATATTTGAGAGGAATTCCATAATAACGTAGGATTCTCCACAAAATTAGCCGGTGCACACTATCAAAGGCTCTTTCATAGTTTACAAACACCATCAAAAGGGAATTTCTATATTCTGCTCATTGCTGTACAACATCTCTTAAAATGAAAATTTGGTCAGTGCAACTACTACCTTTTTTAAATCCTTGTTCATCTCTCAGCTTTTCATCAATCTTTCTCTCCAGTTTCTTAAGAATAAGCATATATAATTTCATAACTGACGTAAGTGTTATGTCTCTATAATTATTGCAATCATTCAGATCTCCATTTTTAGCTATTTCCACCAACACTCCTAACTCCCATTCATCAGGTTTTGCCTCTTCATGCCAAATTCTACAAAATAATCTTGTAAGTAGTCTGGGAGTCACTTCATTTTCGGCCAGTATCATCTCGGCAGTTATTCCATCATATCCAGGGGCTTTCCATCTCTTTAGTTTTTGATGATAGCTTCGACTCCAAACACACTGAATTCATTCATGGGCACATCAAGGTCTTCATCAGCTTCAGGTATATCAATCAAATTATTCCCTTCATATATCCTATTCATAACCTCGCTAAAGTGTTCCATCCAAGTCGTCTTTCTTCATCTTCTGTTGATGTAACTGAGCCATCTCGCTTTTTGATGGGTATATGCTTCTTCTCCTTTGCCCTAGTGGAGATTTCATTAATAATTCTATGAGCAATTCTCACACCATAACCACTTGCTGAATTCATAGCTTTGTCAGCCACATCTGCTTTACAGTCTAAATACTCTCTCCAGTCATTCTTGGTTTTTCTTTTGGCCTCGCTGTCAATACTGGAATACTTAACATGCTCTACTTTGTAATTTTCAATACCTCCTCGAAAACTTTCAACAATCTTTTTCTGTCTTTGTCTCCTTTTTATAGTATCCCAAGTATCATTCGATATCCATGGCTTTCTCCTTGTAACTGTTTGTCCTAAAACTTCACTACCAACTGACTGATATATGTTTTTAATATCATACCATTCTTCTTTAATTGTCTGTTCTTCATCTCTTAAAGTCTCTAAGACTGCAAATCGATTCCTACATTCAATTGCAGATGTTTCTCTGTGTTCTTCCTCTAGAAGCTTAGTTGTATCAAACCTAGTCAATCTATCTATATTTCTGTTGGGTGCTTTCAGTTTTAATTTCAGTATAGCAATGAGGAGCTGGTGATCACTACCAATATGTGCACCTCTATAACTTCTTACATTTTTCAGAGTCCTCCTTCTCTCTTTATTGATGGTAATGTGATCTATCTGATTTTTGTAATTGCCACATGGTGAAGTCCATGTATACTTGTGGATGTTCTTATGTTGGAACAGAGTACCTCCAATGAAAAGATTGTTTGCTGAACAGAAACTTATGAAATATGCTTCACTTCATTTGCAGCTTCGCCAAGACCCTCGTCACCCATCGCATTCTCTATCCCTTGATCATTTCTTCGAACTTTAGCATTGAAGTCACCAATAACAATTTTTATATCTCTCTCTGGGATCTCATCCATTATCCTCTGCAGTTCTTCATAGTCTTCATCTTTCCCTTCTTCAGGGGAATCATTTGTTGGGGCATAGCAAACTATAATATATATATATATATATATATAT
>NC_090751.1:51050732-51060732 GCF_036898095.1 Palaemon carinicauda
TTTTGATTTTGCGGTATAGGATTTGTGACGAGCCAAGGGTAGGTTGTGACTCATAAGTGGGATGAAAGCAACTGAGTACTTTATTATAGACACATTGGGTATATATACACACTAGGTCTCGGCAAGAGGGTCACAAAATAAATCATGCTATTTTTTGCCCAACCGGCAACCGGTTCTATTAACAGTTACAATGAGGAATAGGCAGAAAGGTTCATGCAAGTTGCTGTCAGTGTGAGATGAAAGCGAAGATACAAAGGATAATATATAAAAAAAAGAGAAATGTCATTACTATGTATGATTTTGTGAGACGGGTGGTACATGGGTCCCCCCTAAAAATGACATACTGTAAATGTTAAATAGGGTGCCCTGATCTGGAGAGGCGAACTGTTGGCGGGTCATCTGGCAGGAGATAAGCAGGTTTTAGACGGGGCAGATGTACATGAGGTGGACGTTGAAGTTTCCATGGGAATGGCTTCAGGCCAATGAGTGCAGCGGTCGATGACGGTAAACAGGTAACGACGTCCTTGCGATGTGAGTAGGGGGCCTACAACGTCAACGTGAATGTGGGCAAAACAACGCTGAGGTTGAGGAAAGGTGCCCACTCCTGAATCTTTGTGTCAATGTACTTTGGAAGTTTGGCAAGAAGTACAGGTACGAACCCAATCCTTAGTATCCTTAGTAATGCCATGCCAAATGAACTTCGTCTTCAGCAGCTGTGCAGTAGAACGGCGATATGGATGTGAAAAGCCGTAATAAATCAAATACCTGTCGGCGCATGGGAGCAGAAATCCACGGTCGCGGTCTACCAGTACTGACGTCATAGAGGAGGGTGGTGTTGGAGTCATCGAGGGGGACATCTTCCCAACGAAGGGATGTGCAGGATGTCCTACATGCTTGATACCCAGGATCCTGGTGTTGGGCTTCAGTCAAGGAGTTGTAATCCAATCCCAGTTGAACGGTGGTCAACGTGTTTCTTGACAGGGCATCGGCAACGGGATTCATTTTCCCACGGACGTATTGAAGGCTCCAATTGTATTCAGTCACAGCGGAGAGATGTCAGCGTTGACGGGCGGACCAAGCATCAGGCTGTCAAGTGAAGGCATGCACCAGAAGCATGTGGTCTGAGTGAAAGACGAAAGGCGTACCTTCTAAGAAATGGTGAAAGTGACGGATTGCCAAGTGCACTGCCAGCAATTCGCAATCGAAGGTAGAATAACCCGATTCTGCCTTGGACAGTTTTCTGCTGAAGAAGGCCAATGGGCGGGGCGAGCCGTTGACCACCTGTTTGAGTACTGCACCAATAGCGACATCGCTGGCATCGGTGGAGAGAAGGAGAGGGGCATATGGGACGGGAAAAGTGAGAGCAGCAGCGGTTGATAGGGCATTCTTTGCATTGCAGAAGGCCGCTTCTTGAAGGGGACCCCACTTCAGGTCTTTTGGCTTGCCCTTGAGGGAGGCGTAGAGGGGAGCAAGAGTGGCGGCAATGGCTGGCAGAAAACTGTGATTATAGTTGATCATGCCTTAGAATTCCTGCAGTGCTTTGACGGTTGAGGGCGTGTGAAAGTTCTAAACGGCTGCTACCTTCTCAGGGAGGGGATGGACTCCTTCAGGATTGATGCGGTGTCCTAAGAACAATACTTCGTTGGTGCCAAAGGTAAACTTGTCGTACCGGATTACAAGGCCGTTTTGTTGTAGACGGTCAAGCACAATGCACAGGTTACGGAGGTGTTCCTCTTTTGAGGAAGAGAACACAAGTATGTCGTCCAAGTAACATACACAGAAAGGGAGGTCCCCTAAGATGCCATCCATGAGACGTTGAAAAGTGGCCCCAGCATTACATGGGCCAAAGCACGAGTAATTGAAGGTGTATGTACCGAAGGGAGTGGAGATGGCGGTCTTGGGGATGTCTTCTTGGTTCATAGGCATCTGATAATACCCATTCAGGATGTCGGGGGTGAAGAAAACATTCGCTCTGTGCCGATAGGAGGTTACATCGGCGATGTTTGGGAAGGGGTAGTGATCCGGTTCTGTTTACATGTTCAGGTAACTGTAATCCCCACATGGACAGAGGGAGCCGTCTTTCTTCAGGACGATGTGTAAGGGTGACGACCATGGGCTGGAGGCCTTTTGGCAAAGGCCCATTTCTTCTATTTCTGCGAACGTCTGTTTGGTGGCGGCCAATCGATCCAGTGGCAGACGTCTGAATTTGGCGTAGACTGGGGGTCCCGTCGTCTTGATATGGTGATAAATACCATGTTTGGCAGGAGCCGTGGGCATTTGGCGAAGTTTTGGACAGAAAACTTCCGGGTACGATGTGAGGAGGTGGGCGTAGGCATCCGTGGAGAGCGAGGTTGGAGGGGGCGGGTTGAAAAGGTGTCGACAGGTACGAGTCTTCGTTGACCAATTGTCGGTGGGCGACATTAACCAGAAGGTGGAAATGAGAGAGGAAATCCACACTGAGAATTGGCAATGTGACGTCAGCAACAAGAAACTTCCAATTAAATTTCCATCTCCAAACGATAATGTGAGGTTCTCGTAACCGTAGGCGGGTATTGCAAATCCTTTGGCAGCTACCAGACAGACGTCGGTAGACTTAGACATACTATGTCGTGTCCTGAAAAGTTCCCTTGGCTAAAGAGAACGACAAGCACCAGTGTCTACCAAAAATAGCACACCCATTCCTGCATCATGTAAAAAAGAAAAGATTAAAAACACGGGAAGCCACCGCCACGAGCGATGGCTTACTTACAAGTTTTTTTTGGCCACTGACAATTCTTGGCATATTTCTTCGCGGCAGCGCCGAATCTGGAGTGGTAGCAACAAAACTGCAGCCGATGCAGTAAGTGGCTGTAGAAGTCGTTGGTTGGGTCACTAGCGAGTGGTGGATGATAAGTGGCTTTGTTGCCGCTCCGGCACATCACGGGGTAGGTGTGTGTGCCCTACGGCATTCATGTCAGCTTCGGTTGACGTTAAATATGCGTCCTCTAGGTCAGGAGTGGAGGCGTTGATGGAGGTCTTGAAGGTCGTGTAGTGGCTGTCCATAAAGGCGTCGGCCTAGGTCATCAATTCCTTTACGGGTAAACTATCGACATCGGGTAAGGCAGCACGTACTGGTTCGGGTAAACGGCCTACCCAAAGGGCACAAAGTAGGTTCACCTCATGAGGAGAGCCGTCTGCGGCAGGTTGCTGGCAAGCGATACTGGTAATTTCCCTGACAGCTAGCGAAGCCCTTTGGTCCCCCCACGGTTGTTGAGAGAGCTGAAAAAACTTTGCTATATGGGCGGCTGGCAACGGCGGATACTGCTGCAGAGGGTATGTTTTGAGGGCGTCATACACTATTGGGGTGTCTCCTTGTTCACAAAGCCAGTTGGAGATTTCTGGGAAGGTGTCCTCGGGTATAGCCGCAAGAACATAATCTGCTTTGGTGGTTGAGCGAGTCACGCCCTTGATGCGGAACTGGACTTCTGTGCACTGAAACCAAGCAAGCACCTCTCCGCTGTCGAACGACGAAAGTTTCAATGGTGCATCCATAGTAACAGTGAGGGGGGGGGGGAGGTGGGAGGAGTGAGTCATCTTCCGGGGTCACCAATGTGACAAGCCAAGATTAGGTTGTGACTTAAAAGCAGGATGAAAGCAACTGAGTAGTTTATTATAGACACATCGGGTATATATACCCACTAGGTCCCGGCAAGAAGGTCACAATATACTACCTGCTATTTCTTGTCCAACGGGAAACCGGTTCTGTTATCAGTTAACCATGAGAAATAGGCAGACAGGTTCATGCAAGTTGCTGTCAGTGTGAGGGGAGAGCGAAGATACAAAGGATAATCTATACAAAAAAGAGAAATGTCGTTACTCGTGCGCAGAATATTGCCACTGGGAAAATTGCCACTGGGTCAATTGCCACCGGGAATATTGCCACTGGGAATATTGCCCACCTAGGAATATTGCTACCCGGAAAATTGCCACTATGAAAAATTATTTTTTTTCATTTAATATAGTTTTATGAACTTTAAATCACTTAGAATTACGATATGGAATAAAGAATACAGGACAGCAAATTATTTACTTTTTATTATAGTTTTAGGAATATTATATCACTTAAAATTACATTAAGGAAATATATAGGAGAAAGAATACAGAACAGAACTTGTTTATTTCCAACACTTTTAAAAAATTACATAAAAAAAATAGAGTAAATGAATAAAAACAGAACTTGTTTATTTAAAAAACATGCATATTATATGCAATTGAACATAAATATCTAATTTTATCATTATAAGTGCTGTATTTCAATAGAATGTTCCTTATTTTGGCGTTTAAATATTGGTACTTTTTTTTGTCGGGAAGTGAGTCCCCTCGTTCAAAATGGATTCTCTTAATTGTTGCTAAGCGTTCTTCATCTTTAAGTGTGTCAATCAGCCGCCAGATATTGGGGTGGGCATTACTTACTGATTTATTAAGCGAATTATGAAACGCCTCTACGTTGTTATTTGTTCGTGGTAAAGAGTTGACTACACGGCTATAAACATTCCAGAAACTTAGTGGAAATGTACCTCTAACTCTTCGTCTGTTATTCCTTGTTCCTCTCTCAATTCCTATGTATGTAGATTCGAAATAAGCGAGAAATTCCTGCGGTATGGCATCATCATCTGACAGTTCTTCGAAAACCCAAATAACATCTTGAGTTGGCACAAAGGCAAGGGCAGAAAAATGTCTCATTTTTAAAGAGAATTCATTGTTGTTGTGGTATTCTTGTTTAAAACCCAATTCAACTATCTTTCTATAAAGCGATTAAGAGAAATGGAAGAAACACCCATTAAGAAAAACGTCTGGGAAAGCCGCCTTTATTCCATTAAAACAAGCCTTTTCAAAATCAATTGTAATATTTTCGGTTTCTTCACCACCTAAAAATTCACTCAATTTTTCAAAAACTCTTCTATATGTTACCTCGGTCTTGTTAGGTAAAAGAGCAAAGACACGTGGTATACTCAGTTTATCTTGCTGTACATGAACGGTTAAAAGTTGATAATAAAATTCCGGAGCAACTTTAAATGTACCGTCAATTGCCCAATTCTTAAAACGTTTTAAATCTTGTAGCCCAGCATCAGATGCAAACATCAATATGCGATCCACATCGTCGATACCTGAATCATATTGAAGGAAAGTTTTCCCGCCGTCTATGACTGTAAATTCTAGTGGTATCGAATATCCTGCCCTTCCACATGGAACGGAAGGAAAATTTGAAAGTTTTTGTCTCCACTTCCTAATATTCCTGCTTATGTGACTTGTATTGGGCATTTGAGATAGGACAGATTCATTGAGAGACGCAGTAGCTTGAGCTACCAGGACGCGACTTGACTGATGAGACGTTTTCACTTTTTCTTTTAACGATTCATGCGCAACTTTGGCATCTACACGATCTTTCGTTGACGAGTGTGTATGTTCGTTTACATGTTGCAAAACTTCAAAGTCGTTGTCCGATGTTTTTTTTGTATGTAGTCTAGCCTTGCAGTTTCTATTCTTTCGTTGACTACACACCCAGTATATAATTGTACCGTCCTTATTTGTTCCATGTTTATGGTACATGAACTGTTGCTCATCAACAAGCATATCGTTCCCACGTTCACTCTTAATGATGGACACCATTGTGGGTTGAAGTTTCCAGAAATACTAAACTCTAAATACTAAAATTCGTTATTGTGATATTTTTGTTTATAAACAACTTAAAAATTTCCTAAATAATGGTGGTTTGGAAACCTATCTAAAAATCTTAAGAGGTAAACAGTTGTCGAAACAATAACAGATAACAAGGAAAATCTTGAATGGAAAACTGATAGTAAAAGTCGGGGATATAAGGTAATAAAGTTATGGGTCTGTTTGTTTGTTTTAAACCATTCCTATGGGTTTAGAGTTACAGTTTTACACTGAGAAATAATTTCACTTCATTTAATTCAAAAAAAAAAAAAAGAAAAAAAATATGGTGGCGATTTTCCGGGTGGCGATTTTCCGGGTGGCAATATTCCTAGGTGGGCAATATTTCCAGTGGCAATATTCCCGGTGGCAATTGACCCAGTGGCAATTTTCCTAGTGGCAATATTCCTAGCGCCGTCGTTACTATGTACGATTGTGTGACACACAGGTGGTACAGATTCATTGGCTGTCGAAGGAGTAGAGCTCCTACTGGGATATAAGGTTAGTTGAGCGCCATTTGTGACTTTACCTATTGCAATGGAGAAGCCACTGAAGTATAGTCCTACGCCTGTCGTCATTTATTTAATTGCAATTATATTCTGTTCAGTTTATGTAAATTTACGTCCTTTTAATTAATTAATTTTTCATTTCACATAGTTTTCTTACAAAGTCTTATGTAACTTGTTAAAAGGTGTGCTGTATGATGCAAACACTAGGGATTGCATCATGTTCCCACGTGGTTGGAAGTAGCGTTAATGTTCTTGACTGGAATTTTTTTATTCTTTTTCTTAATGTTGCGAGAGATGGTGGGCTAAGTTAACTGCTATGGTGGCAACCTTACAGCGCTAGAGCCGTGCTTCTAAGCAGAAGAGATCCAGCCTATCCCTTAGAAATAGTCAACGTCCACCAGCCCTCTCTCTATTCACTACATAACTTCTCTTAAGTGTGAAAAATGTTTTACTCTCAAACGTGAATAGGGATTTCTCTCTAACGTATACCATGTATAGTTTTGTTAAAAAATTTGTCATATTATTGTTTGATTAATTAAAAGTAGAGTGGGTTAATGTAAGTACATTTCATAGTATAGATTTTTGTTACTGACCCTGTAAGATTTTGGTTAAACAGTGATGTGTATTTATTTTTGCTTAAACGTTCAGTAATCTTGTGTGAGCAAAAGGACTCGAAAGTGTCAGTTAAGTATATGTAAGTGTAATTTTGATTTACATTTTATGTGTTAAAGTGTCATTTAATCATTGATTGTCAAAATCAAATTTTGTCCTAAGTTAATTCCCAATGAAACAAGTAATTGTATAATTTTTTATAAAGCATCCATTTTTTTTTTTTTTTTTTTTTTTTTTTTGTCTTTGTCTAAAGTCTACTTCCCATTTGATATTTCGAGTGATAAATTTAGGCCTAATTTTTTGGAATTTTTTATTTTTTTAGGAAATATATTTATTTTTGTCGTGTTTTTTCTCAGTGCTTTGCATGTATTCCCTGAATAAGGACTGGAGCAAGAGGTTGATTTAAGAATAGTTCCTGTTAAATGTAAAGTGGGAACAAAGTTGCAGTGAATGATTTTATGCTGAATAGGCTTACATAGGTCTCTTTTCATAGGTTTTGTATGATATATCTGTTTTAATGTTTTATATTAGTTTTTCATTACTTCTCATGTAGTTTATATATTTTATTATTTCCTTTCCCCACTGGGCTATTTTTCCATATTGGAGCCCTTGGGTTTATAGCATCATGCTTTCCCAACTAGAGTTGTAGCTTGGCTAATAATAATGATAATAAAAATGATACAGATATCTTATAGCACAATCTGTTCCAGAGATGATAATTGTGTTGTGCCAGCAGGTGTAAATCTTAAAAAAGGTTGAAAAGGGCCAATGGTAGCCACACACGCATCTATGCCTGGCTCAGGTGGTTTTGTAATGCTAATAATGACAAACTCACTTTTACTTAAGGAACAGACTCCTTGACATAACATAGATACTTTCCATGTTTATATAATCTTAAATAGAAGATCAATAGCATTACTACCTTATAGAGGCTGATGTTATGCTGCCATACATTGTTGCTACAGGACTCCACAAGTATAGAGTATGGTTACCACTGTATGTCAAAGAAATAAAAAAATCTGCAGAGAAGACACCTGGCTCTATATAAAAGGTATAAGGAACACGAAGATTTTACTGTCAAAAGAGCAGATGGTACAAATAATTGTGAATCAGCTGACCTTGTCATTGAACAAACGTAAAATGCAATTTGAAGAATATACAAGGATTGAGAGGAGTCACACTGAACAAAAAGGTACAAACAAAAGTGCTTTATGTTAAACTGATCTCTACTGCCATGCACGGATGTTTTAGAGAAATGCTTCAGGTGTATCCCTCTGAGGTTGTTCTTTATCATGAAGCTGAATCATCATAAATTCATTGAACATAACACCCTCGTTGGCTGAGATGTGGAGGCAATGTGTGGCATATACATCAACTCTTTTTCAACAAACTTCACTATGCTGGTCAAATAACATACTTTCGAGGCTCATTGTGTCTAGCGTTCTGATGGCTATCCATAAAATGAATGATTGGAATGCACGAGTCCGCAATAAATTCTTCTGCCTTTTTTAATTGCAGTGCCTTATCATGAAGAGGTGTCAGGACAACACTTATGTAAGTCCTCGTGGAAGAGACGTAGACTGAAATAACACAGCTTTAGCCGGATGCAGAAAAAAACCATAAAGCCAGTGCTATTAATGCACTGCACAGGATCAGAAGGTGGTCCTTTTTGCCTATTGAGATCTTTGATAATGTGCAATCTCGATATCGCGACAATATTTTCTGTGAAACTCCAATATTATTATTATTATTATTATTATTATTATTATTATTATTATTATTATTATTATTATTACTAGTTAAGCTACAACCCTAGTTGGAAAAGCAAAATGCTATAAACCCAAGGGCTCCAACAGGGAAAATAATCCAGTGAAGAAAGGAAATAGGGAAATAAATAAACGATATAAGAAGTAATGAAAATTAAAATGAAATATATTAAAAACATCCACAACATTGAAACAGATATTTGATTTATAAACTATAAAAGAACCTATGCATTATGCAGGCCTGTTCAAAATAACAACATTTGCTGCAAGTTTGAGCTTTTGAAATTCTATTGACTCAACTACCTGATTAGGAAGATCATTCCACAACTTGGTCACAGCTGAAATAAAATTCCTAGAGAACTGGGTAGTATTGAGCCTCATGATGGAGAAAGCCTGACTATTAGAATTAACAGCATACCTAGTATTACGAACAGGATGGAACTGTCCGGGAAGATCCGAATGTAGAGGATGGTCAGAATTATAAAAAATCTTATGCAACATACATAATGAACTAATTGAACGACGGTGCCAGGGATTAATGTCCAGATCAGGAATATGGAATTTAATAGACCGTAAGTTCCTGTCCAACAAATTAAGATGAAATCAGCAGCTGAAGACCACACAGGAGAACAATACTCGAAACAAGGAAAAATGAAAGATTTAAAACACTTCTTCAGAATAGATTGATCACCAAAAATCTTGAGACTTTCTCAATAAGCCAATTTTTTTATGCAATTGAAGAAGACACAGACCTAATGTGTTTGGCAGAAATAAATTTGTTGTCGAGAATCACACTTAAAATTATAAAAGAGTCATACAAAATTAACGAAACATTATCCATGCTGATATCCTGATGTTGAGGAACCACAGTCCTTGACCTACTTACAATCATACTTTGAGTTTTATTATGATTCAACTTCATACCCCATAATTTACCCCATGCACTAATTTCAGCTAGACCTCTATTAAGGGATTTAGTATCCCAGATCTATATTCAGGAGATGGAATTGATTCAAAGAGAGTAGCATCATCTGCATATGCAATAAGCTTGTTTCCTAGACCAAACCACATGTCATGTGTATATAGTATGAGAAGTAATGGGCCAAGAACACTGCCCTGAGGACCACGAAATATCACCTTATACTCACTAGGGTGTCCATCAACAACAACTCTTTGAGATCTATTACTTAAAAATTCAATAATGATGCTAAGAAACGACCCACCTACTCCCAACTGTTTGAGTTTGAAAACAAGGGCATCGGGATTAACATTGTCAAAGGCAGCACTAAAATCAAGGCCAATCATACGAACTTCCTGACCACAATCAAGGTATTATGTACACCATTGGAGATTGTAAGAAGGGCATCATGCTCCAAGGCCTTTATGAAAAACAAATTGTAAACTAGGACACAGATGATT
>NC_090751.1:51065732-51068232 GCF_036898095.1 Palaemon carinicauda
GAGAGAGAGTAGATGACAGTCCTGTTACAGATGACGAAGATAGAAACCACTTTGGTAGACCTGCAGAAGAAGAAAATCTACGGGAATTTTTCCTCCCGCAATCCAGAATCTACAATTTTGTGTATTTCCTTGCATACGGACCAGGTGATTTTATTTCTTAAATTTCTATGCACAGTTTTCCTCAAGGAAATGATAAAATTACACGGCTCTCTCCATACACCACATCCCAGAGATATATTATCATTTCAATTTCAGAATTAATTAAGTTACTGTGGTAATAAATACAATTCTCATTCATGAATGTTTTATAAGCTTCTTCTATTAAACAGAAGTTAATTATAGGATGATTCACACACACATACACGCACATATATATGTAAATATATATATATATATATATATATATATATATATATATATATATATATATATATATATATATATATATATATATATATATATATATATATATATATGTATATATATATATATATATATATATATATATATATATATATATATATATATATATATATAATCATCATCATCTTCATCATCTGTCATGTCCTACGCCTATTGACGCAATGTACCTCTGTTAGATTTCACCAGTAGTCTTTATCCTGAGCTTTTAAATCAATACTTCTGCATTGATAACCTCCTACTTCAAGCTTCATAGTCCTCAGCTAGGTAGGTCTGGGTCTTTTAGTGCCTTGTGGAGCCCAGTTGAAAGTTTGGTGAGGTAATCTCTCTTCGAGAGTGCGAAGAGCAACATAACTTGCACCATGCACCATGCACTAAATTTAGCTAGTCCTCCATCTGTCCCTCACTATAACTCTCATCTTTATATGGCAGTCAAATAATCTCTCTTATAGTTTCATTTCTAGTCCTATCCTGCCACTTCACTCCCAATATTCTTGTGAGGGCTTTGCTCTCAAATATACAAATTCTGTTGGATATTGTTTTATTGACATACCACGACTCATGTCCATGCAGTAACACCGATCTCACTAAACTGATATATAGCCTGATTTATATAAGTAATTTAGGAGATATCATTTCCAAAAATTACTTAACCTAGCCATTGGCTGATTTGCTTTTTTCACTCGTTCATTAAACTCAAATTCTAAAAATCCTTGTATTAGAAATCAGTTTCTAAAATGATATTTGAATGATTCCACCTCATTAATCCCTTCTCCTTCCAATGATATTTCATCTTTCATTGCATATTCTGTTCTCATCATCTGTCTTTCTTCTGTTTATCCTGAGTCATATCTCATGTGATATACCATGCATTCTGGTATGAAAGCTTTGCGAGGCCAGTGGTGTTCTGCTAATGAAGACAGCGTCATTAGCATAATCTAGGTCAAATAATTTCCTGTTACCAATCCAGCCCAATCCTTCTCCACCTTCCCCAACTGTTCTCTGCATCACAAAATACATGGGGAGGATAAACAACATAGGTGACAAAACATTCCGTTGGATTACTCTACCGTCTACTGGAAATTCATTTGATAGGACTCCAGTAGCATTAACTTTGCACTTGCTATACTCATGAACAGACTTGATAAATTTTACATATATAAAAGGAACTCCATACTAATGCAGGACTCTCCACAAAATTGTCCGGTGCACACTATCAAAGGCATTTTCATAGTCCACAAATACCATTAAAAGTGGATTTCTATATTTTACACATTTCTGTACCACAAGTCATAATATGAAAATTTATACAGTATAGCTTATACCTTTTTTAATTTCTGCTTGTCCATCTCTCAGCTTTTCATCAATCTTTCTCTCTAGTCTCTTTAGAGGGATCATACTATATATATTCATGGCAAGTGGCGTAAGTGTAATGCCTCTGTAATTATTCCAATCAGCCAGATATCCTTTTTCGCAATTTTCACCAACGTACTTAGCTTCTATTCATAAAGTTTTGCTTTTACACGCCATATTCTATAAAATAATCTTGTAAGTATTCTGGTAGTAACTTCATTTTCAACTACGATCATGTCAGCAGTTATTCCATCGTATCCAGGGCTTTCCATCTCTATAGATTTTAATGATAGCTTTGCCTTCAAACTCGCGATATTCATACATGGGCTCATCAAGCTCTTCCTCAGCTACAGATATATCCATCAAATCATTCCATTCACATCTCCTATTCATGACCTCAGTAAAGTGTTCCATCCATCGTTGCCTTTCTTCATCTTCTATTATTATAGGAGGTCCATCTTATTTTTAACGGGTAAATGCTACTTCTTTACCCCAGTAGAGATTTTAATAAATCTGTGAGCAATTATTATACCATAGCCACTCCATGAATTCATAGATTTCCTGTCTAAATATTCTCTCCAGTGATTCCTGGCTTTCCTTTTTACTCCACGATCAACACTAGAATACTTAGCATGCTCTACCTTGTGATATTTATTACTTCCTTGAAAACTATCAAGAATCAATTTCTGTCTTTGTGTCCTCTTTATAGTATCCCAATTATCATTTC
>NC_090751.1:51070732-51073232 GCF_036898095.1 Palaemon carinicauda
GAATATTTTATTCAAGATTATTAGTGGTTGTGCATTATTGGTGAACTAAGTTTTCTGATTGGCATAGATTATTAAAGCCTTGTTCATTTAAGTGAATTTCTGAACATTGTAGGATTTAAGGATTAAGGAAATTTCTGTGGTTTGTGGGTGCCTTCGCACCATAAATCCATGAATGCCCTAACGTTTTTAAGTTTTATAGCTTGTGTATAGTAGTAATATAATTTCCAGTGATATTTTCCATTTTATCAGTATTGAGAGATGCCTTTTGATCTTGAGAAATTTTTAGGTGCACCCAGGGAGCACCTGAATACACTACAGGAAGCTAAAAAGGACCAGCTTCGCCAAATAGCTGTAAGGGCAAGAATATCTGTAGGTCATGCTGTGGTGAAAGCTGAACTATTGGGAAAGATATTAGATTTCCTGATAAATAGTGGTAACATAGCTGAAGAAGAGGCTCTTCCCTTAAGGCTTTTAACACTTGAACGAGGTGCTGCTCGTACAGTTACTACAACTGAAGACCCAGAGATAGTGAAATTGAAACTCCAACTTGAACTGCAGCAGTTAACACTAGAAGCTGAACAAAAAAGGCTTGAAGCTGCAAATGCCACAGCAGAAACTGAGCAAAGAAGACTTGAAATAGAACGTAAAGAAAAAGTTCTGCTGGAAAAGCAACTATCAGCCATAAGAATAGAAGAAAGGTTGTCAGAAAAACAGCTACCTGATGCTTTTGACCTTAGTAAAGCACGCAAACTCCTGCCTGTCTTCGATGAAAAAGATCCTGATGTTTTTTTCATTACTTTTGAAAACACTGCAACGTCTCTCAACTGGCCTAGAGACCAATATGTTCTCTTAATCAGAAACTCCTTCAAAGGAAAAGCTGCATATGTGGCAGCACAACTTGTCCAAGAAAGGGATTGTGAAGTCTTTAAAACTGCCATACTAGATGCTTATAGTGTTACAGCAGAAGGGTATAAACAAATCTTCAGACAAACTTTGAAGAACCAAGCTCAAACCTATCTAGAGTTTTTCACATTGAAGTTGAAGCAGTTTAATAAATGGATAGATAAGGAACAAATAACTACTTTAGAACAATTAAAGAATTTAATGGTTTTAGAAGAATTCCTGAGGCGTATTCCAGCTAATGTGGCAATGTTTATTAGAGAAAAACAAGAAAAAGATGGAAAAAGGGCTGCCCTATTAGCTGATGATTACCATCTTATTCATAAACTTAAACCACATTCGTCCTCACCTTCATCTTCCCCCCAGGTTTGTACTTTTTGTAAGAAAGAAGGTCATCATATTAAAGACTGTCCTAGTCCCAAATGCAAAGCATCTCATGGTAAAGCTTCTCCTAATGCTTTTTCACAAGGACCCAAATCAGGGAATACTGCAAATAAAACGACTCTTCACTGTGCTGAACCTCTATCAGACTTTACAGAATTTACATATCCTGGTAAAGTAAATGATATTCCCATGCAAATTTTGAGAGATACAGGGTCATCTCAAACTATCATTAGCTCAAAGTTAAAAGATTTAGCTAAACCAGCAGATCAGTATGTAACTGTGTCAGATTTGACTTGTCAAAAGGTTTTACCTATTGTACAGATTTCTCTTGATTGTCCTTATTTTAAAGGTTCAACTAATGTCGCCTTGTTGGATTCTGACCTGCCTTGCAAGAACATAGACATGATTCTTGGTAATGACTTGGCTCAAACTAATGGTACTCCTAGCCTTATCATTACTCAGCCTAAAGTAGTGATCGAAAAAGCTTGCAAAGAGTTTTCTCCAGTGGCAGAGCTTCCCTGCCAAGTAGTCACCAGGTCTACAGCCTCAACTTCTAGAAACACTGAACACACAGGTAAGGTGGATCAAAGTACCTTAGGTGAAAAAGTCCTTGCTGATCTTGTTGATATTCCCTCAGATGAATTTGTAGAGTATCAAAGGTCTGATGATAGTTTGAAAGAATACTTTGATAAAGTAAAAGATGACGTTGATGAAAGTAAGTTACCATATTTTTATCTTGATAATAACATCCTTATGAGACGTTATAGACCTTTGAAGATTGCAGGACAAAATTCCTGGCATGATAGTTACCAGCTTGTAGTTCCTTCTAATCTTTGTGCAGCCTTATTGGATCTTGCTCATTCAGCAGAGTCTCATCTAGGCATTTCCAAAACCTATAAGCGTTTGCTGGACGATTACTACTGGCCTGGTATGAAAGCTGATGTAAAGCACCACATAGAATCTTGCCATCCCTGCCAGGTAACTGGTAAACCAAATCAGAAAATACCTCCAGCACCATTAGTTCCTATTACTGTACCTAATTCTCCTTTTGAAAAGTTAATTGTAGATTGTGTTGGTCCACTTCCCAAAACTAAAAAAACAAAATGAGTACATTTTAACCTTGTGTCCAACTACTAGATTTCCTTTAGCCGTACCTATAAAAAACATATCTGCTAGAACAATTATTGTTAGTCTTCTTAAAATATTCACTATTTTT
>NC_090751.1:51080732-51083232 GCF_036898095.1 Palaemon carinicauda
TTGGAAAAAGTCTGAAGATTGGGGAATGGCCAACCTGCATTTATTTACAAGAATATTCAGTATCACGCAAAGCGGTTTGGTTCAAGAAAAATATAAAAGGAAAATATGCTTTATTCCTAGAATGTCAGTTAAAGTCAGGAAGAGTGTTATATTTCAAGGCCGGGAATGTCATTGTCACCGAGATGGAAAATATTGCTTGATGTTTTTTTCTGAATGGCAAGGACAGAAAGGTGTTTTGAAATATCCCTGAGAATTTTAGCTAGGTTTGTTTTGATGATTTTTATACTTGATTTGAATATCCTATGACATGACTGACTATCTTTTTCTTTCCATGTCATTTGAATTTCATATCAATTTCCATTAAAATATTCCCTTTTCAAAACATACTCAGCTTCAAAATAGCGTTCCATATGCTACAATTCCGCAATTAGACTTTCAAGAGCCTGTGAAAACCTGACATTTGATAGCCAGACTTTTGATAGCTGCCATGGAATTTGTGGCCACTTAAAAGCTGCCATTTGAATAAATAGTCTCAATAAAGTTGCCACTTGAATAAATAGTCTCAATAAAGTTGCCATTTGAATAGATAGTCTCAATAAAGTTGCCATTTGATAAGTAGTCTTTAAAAAGTTGCTTTATGTAGAGGTCAGCTGTTTAGAAACTCAATTCTTATCAATTTGTTATAATTCAATATGATTTAATTTTGCATCCTTTAATGTTTAAATATGAGTAACTTTTCTCTTAGAATATGTCAAGTAAAATTAGACTTATTCTTTAAGAAAAAGAGAGAGAGAGAAAAAAAGAGAGAGTGATATTTGCGCGTATTCCGACCAATTAAAATGAGATGGAATCTGCTCTTCGATATGTAAAAGGGAACCGAAGAAGATGCAGGCTGAGGAGTTGAAGGAAAAGAAGGGATTCTTTCCTGTTGAGTAATAAAGCCTCTCTCTCTCTCTCTCTCTCTCTCTCTCTCTCTCTCTCTCTCTCTCTCTCTCTCTCTCTCTCTCTCTCTCTCTCTCTCTCAAGGGTATATGAAAAAGAAAATTATATATATATATATATATATATATATATATATATATATATATATATATATATATATATATATATATATATATATATATATAGTGAATGAAGTGCCATATAAGCAGACTCATAAAACTGTTTAGAAGAAGCAGAATGGAAGCTATATCAAACCCTCGCAAAAACTGTTGATCAGTCTATACAAGTAGCCACCTAAAGATAGTTGGACTGGTGTTCAGGATGATATGAAACTTGTCCAAACAAATATCGAGTAAATGCAATACAACTCGAGTCACTCATCCTGATTCACAAACTGAATCCGATAATTTTACTAACTTTTACAAACATCTAAATCTGAAAAACTTCCTCACTCCACTCGCTGGAAATAGTTGGCTGTTATTATTATTATTATTATTATTATTATTATTATTATTATTATTATTATTATTATTATTATTATTACTAGCCAAGCTACAGCCCTAAATGGAAAAGCAAGATGCTGTAAGCCCAAGGGCTTCAATAGGGAAAAATAGCCCAGTGAAGAAAGGAAATAAGGAAATAAATAAATGTTGAGAACAAATTAACAATAAATCATTCTAAAAACAGTAACAACGTCAAAACAGATATGTCATATATAAACTGTAAAAAGACTTATGTCAGCCTGTTCAACATAAAAACATTTGCTGCAACTTTGAACTTTTTAAGTTCTACTAATTTAACTACCCGATTAGGAAGATCATTCCACAACTTGGTCACAGCTGGAATAAAACTTCTTGAATATTGTGTAGTATTGAGCCTGATGATGGAGAAGGCCTGGCTATTAGAATTAATTGTCTGCTTGGTATTACGAACAGGATGGAATTGTCCAGGAAGATCTGAATGTAAATGGTCAGAATTATAGAAAATCTTATGCAACATGCATAATGAACTAATTGAATGACGGTGCCAAAGATTAATATCAAGATCAGGAATAAGAAATTTAATCGACCGTAAGTTTCTGTCCAACAAATTAAGATGAGAATCAGAAGGTGAAGACCAGACAGGAGAACAATACTCAAAACAAGGTAGAATGAAAAAATTAAAACAGTTCTTCACAATAGATTGATCACCGAAAATCTTGAAAGACATCCTCAATAAACCATTTTTTTTTTTTTTTGTGCAATTGAAGAAGACACAGACCTAATGTATTTCTCAAAAGTAAATTTTCTGTCGAGAATCATACCTAAAATTTTAAAAGATTCATACAAATTAAGATGAGAATCAGCAGCTGAACACCAGGCAGGAGAACAATACTCAAAACAAGGTAGAACGAAAGAATTAAAACACTTCTTCAGAATAGATTGATTACCGAAAATCTTGTAAGACTTTCTCAATAAGCCAATTTTTTGTGCAATTGAAGAAGACACAGACCTAATGTGTTTCTCAAAAGTAAATTTGCTATCAAGAATCACACCTAAAATTTTAAGAATCATACAAA
>NC_090751.1:51088232-51093232 GCF_036898095.1 Palaemon carinicauda
AGATAATTTGAGAAGAGAAAACGACATTATAACTGTAAATGAATATAGTATACCTGAACATCTAAGGGAGCATTAAGATGCTGTACTTAATGTCGAAGGAATAATTAAACCCATGCCCGCCGCTGAAATGAGTAAAGGTAAATTAGAAAAATGCTTAAAACGTCTAAAGAAAGGTAAAGCAGCTGGGCCAGATGGACTAAAGCCAGACTACTACAAAGCAATGATGATGAGTGATATATGCAAGAATACACTAGTGAACTGCTACAAAGAGGAACTAGCCAGCAAAGAAAAACCCAAAAGCTGGAAAGAATCCAGAACAAAAATGTTAAAAAAGAAAAACAAGCCAACAGCAAAGGAATTGAGACCTATAGCTCTCACAAATGTATCATATAAAATATACATGGCTTTTATCAAGGATGAAATAGAAGGGCATCTAAAAAGTAATAATGCCATAGAGGATAGTCAAGCAGGATTTACAGAAGGAGGAAGGATTGAGGATAATATATTCATCTTACAATACATGGTCGAAGAAACTTTCAAAAATAAGAAAAAACTCATAGTGGCCTCTTTAGATTTCAAAAAAGCTTTCGATTCCATAAAAAGGGAAGCACTGATAGAAACATTAAAGCAATATAAAGTACATACTAGTATAATTAACTCTATAGCTGAAGTATATGTGGGAGACTCGACTACGTTAGACATAGGGGAAAGAGTAGAACAAAAATTGAGCGTAAGTAGTGGAATAAAGCAAGGCTGTACTGCCTCTACAACATTATTCAAATTAATTACTTATCAGATTATAAAACAAGTAGAAAAGGAAGGTAATGGTTTTAAAAATGATATTATAAAGCTAGTAGTTTTATTTTTTGCTGATGATGTCCTAGTGCTTGCTGAGAATATAGAGGATGCTGAATTAAACACAAGGAAACTGATAGATATAGGAAAGCAGTGTGGTTTAGACATAAACAGAGACAAAAGTAGCGTACTCATATATAATATGAAGGAGAAACCAGATAATATAGAGCAGTGGTTCCCAACCTTCTTCCAGCGGCGACCCCATTTTAGCTTCACCATAATTTTCGCGACCCCACTCAAATATCAAGGCTATATTCATATTCTTTTTTTTTTTGTAAATAAAAAAATATAATTGATTAAGGCATACTGTTTATTATTGAATAGCAAAAACAACAAAATGCACTTATATATATATATATATATATATATATATATATATATATATATATATATATGATATAATTAATTTATACAACACACACTACTTAATATAATATTATTGATATGAGTAACAGAAGCATTACAATGATAATAAACATTGATGTTTTTCATGTGATGCTTAGAACTGCTTTTCCATCGCCAGTATCTCAATCCGCAGTGATGTTTTCGATAAAGCACAACGTAGTTCATCATCAGCATGGAGATTAGGTCTCAGCTTCGACTTTATTCAAAGTAAAGATGATATGATCACCTCACACATATGTCGAAGAAGAGGGCATAGCATTTTAAGCATACCTTCAGACATATTTGGTTATCGGCGTAACTGCTCTATCCAAAACTGAATCTGTGTTAGGGAATCAAAGTCAGATCTAATAAGATCAATAAATTCCTATTGATATCTTTCAAGAACATTTCTAATTGTTGCATCAAATGGTTTAGTTGAGGTAAGTTATGGGATAACTGAGGTTTTTCTGGACAATATTTGCTAAATTCCTCTTTTAAAGTCTCAAAAAAGTAGGATCTGCAAACTTTGAAAAATGTTTTTGAATGGAATATCAGTATAATTTTCTTTAAAAATTAATTTAATATGCGAAAAATGTATAAATTTCTCTTTCACCCTTTACTCCCAAAGATCCAGCTTCATTTGGAAGGCATTTAGTTTTTCGGCAAAATCAAGACTGTCGGAATTTTCTTCCTGAAGGGGAATATTAAGGGAATAAAAAATCGTGAAAAAAATCTACTAAGTATGAAGTTTTTGCCCAATTATTCATATCACATATGAAACTCGTAAGTTCTGTTCTTCCTTGCCGAGATAAGAATTCTCTCACCTCAGTATTTAACTAAAATAATATATGCAAAGGATTGCCTTTTGGTAGCTACATTACTTCAGTTTGCAACAGAACTTCGCGCTTAGAATCCGTTTTTTATGGCAGACTTCAACAAATAATCAGTTGTTCAATGCATTTGACTATAAAGTTAACTGCTTTAACAATTTTTTTGCAGAAAATACTTGATGTATCATGCAATAAATTCCAACAGCTTCCGGAGAAATATTTTTTACCTGATCTACAATCTAGCATAGAAGGTGCACCGTCAGTACACCTATCACCGACATTTTCCCACATCAATCCATGTTTTTTTAAAAGAAATTATCCTATTTTGATTCAATATACCACAGATTTGGTTGTTTCTAATGTTCTGCAAGAAAGAAATTCATCTTTAAAATCCCTATTACTTATATATCGCACATAACCTAATAATTCAGGAAGATTACCTATATATGTGGATTCATAAACTTTTAATGTGAAGAGATCAAGAGGAGATGTACAGTATGATTAAAAAGTGTTATAATTTCCAAGGATTTAACACCCTTATATTTGATTATGTCATGAACGATGTCTTTTGCACAAGGTAAAATTAATTCCTCACCAATGACATTCTGTGTTTTTTGCTTTAGCTGTTCTCAAAAATACGATATAAAACGCCAGTTAAGCAGATTTACTTTGTTTTGGAATTTCAATCGCTGTCAAGACGAGATTTTTTTTAGATCCACGGGCTTATTCTTGAAAAACACCAACCTTTCTTTACTGAACTTTGCATTTTCGAATCAAAATTATGGCTTAACTTATCCTGCGTCATTGATTCTCCTGATAGCACTTCACAGCACATCACAAATTATTTTTGTTTTTTCCTGCTGAGCTCATGCAAGTATAACCGATGTTAATGCAGTCTTTCATATATTTCTGCTTTCCTTTGTTGTTTGCCATTGCCATAATTGCAACAACATATTGTAAAAACAAACGAGAGAGAGAGAGAGAGAGAGAGAGAGAGAGAGAGAGAGAGAGAGAGAGAGAGAGAGAGAGATTAAAATCAGTCAATTAAGACTTGCTAATGATAGCTATGACAATAGCAGTAAAAAGGCTATGAAAACATAATCATAAACACATATGTGTCTGAATTTGTGTTTTATATATATGTATGTAGTTTACACGCACACACATGCAAATGCACAGATACATACACATACACACTTCTCCCTTCCTCTCTCTTTCATTTACATTTTTTTTATGGAATTTGAGACTATAATATTTATCTGCATTTTAAGTTATCACCAACAAATCATCAGTCATTTCTGTCTTATATATGCATATCTTGCTGCAGCTTAGGGTTGTAAACGTCATTATTTTCGGCATATATGACTTTATTTTTAGTTTCTTAATTTGTAGTTAAATGTCGTTTTTAATAGATATCATAATCAATAGATAATTCAAACATCAAACCCTTTCTATTGCACGAATATAAACAAAAAAATCAGATATAAACTTAAATAATGAAATTTACAAAATTCTTAAATATAACAATGCACCATACCTACAAATTTCCAAATACAAATTTCATTGTTTGTTCGAGCAGACTGGTAGCACAGTGACAGATGCAATCTCTAATTAACAAAAATTATCAGGCACACACACACACACACACACGCACAACCACACACACACACACACACACACACACACACACATATATATATATATATATATATATATATATATATATATATGTGTGTGTGTGTATGTGTGTGTGTATAGAAATATCCAAAACACTATGCATGGGATCAAGTATAAAATACAGAGTTGTTAAGTCAACGGATAAGGCCCTATAAAGACTTTCCACAGAGATAATTGTTCTAACTAAAACTTTTGTGTAGAAAATGTTCTAAGAAAGGCCAATAGACTAAAATGTAATGTACATGTGAACGACCGGCCCTGTTGATCGTCAGATTAAGATCTATGCAAAGAAGGGAAACAATTTAGTTTGAATAGTATGATCCTTTTGTCCTTTCTGTTTTAGAGGTATGTATACCAAATCAGGTCAGAATAGGGAAAGATTTTGGTAAAGCCTACTGTATCCTCTTAATCCAGTGATATCAGCTAAACTCCTTTCGATTATTACCATGTCTTCACGACCCTAAGAAAACTACTTGCCGACCCCAATTGGGGTCGCGACCCCAGGGTTGGGAACCCCTGATATAGAGGGAATAAGAGTAGTAAGCAATATTAAATACCTAGGTATCAAGGTAGATGATAGTAGGAATATGTTCAAAACACAGAAAAGTGAAATGATAGTTAAGGCGCAAAAGCTAGCTAATCTTACATATTCGATCATAGAAAAAAGTTGTAATAAGATACTGATAGGGAAAACATACTGGAAAAGTGTAGCACTACCTTCTATATTATATGGAACAAATGTGATTAACTTAACGGAAACGGAAATAGAAAAGTTGCAGAGAATAGAGAATGGAGTGTATAGAAGGATGTTAGGGGGTGTAAAGAATACAGCAATTGTAGCCTTGAGAGGGGATGTAGGAGCATCTGCTATGAAAACAAGGGTAATGGATGGTAAACTGAGGTACCTTAATAGCATTTTTAAGGGAGAAAAGGACCTACTAACAGCAATAGTCAATGATATGGAAGAAAAAGAGAGGAAGTGGTGGATGCATGTGAAGAAGTATGCTGAAGAATGTGGAATGGCGATGAGAGAAGTCAAGAGATGTACGAAAGAGGACATAAAGAAGAGAATAAGAGAATGGGACACAAGCAAATGGAAAAGTGAAATGGAGTGTAAGGAGAGTCTAATTTTGTATAAAAACTGGAAAAGTGAAATCAAGGAAGAGGAAGTGTATGACAATACATTTTCGTCAATTTTATTATTCAGAGCAAGGACAAACTCATTGGGCTTGAATATAAGAAACAGACACCAAG